>NW_025110106.1:17026-43022 GCF_011392965.1 Frieseomelitta varia | reverse complement strand
TTGTTCCTTTTAATGTATTTTTTTTTCTTTTTTTTTTTTTGCGCTTTACAACATATTGAACGAGACACCGTGAAGAAGCTAAATGCTGAAGTCGCATGTATGCGTTTAAAGGTAGTCCGCGAATTACAACTTAGCGAGCACGAAGGTACATTGTACAAAATGTTACTTACATCTATTATATTATAAACATATTTACATCGATCAGTCAAATAAATATTCCTTTTAGTCTTTGCGTGTCTAACGATGCTAAATAATTAGCCGATCGAACCCCAACTGTTCGATATTCGTATCTCACTGCGTATGCAAAGAATTCGCGCGAAAGTAAAAGAACAATCATGGTGGCGGCGGTGGTGGTGGTATTGTTGTTGTTGTTGAACAAAATATCTCTACCGTTGTACTCTAGCGTACCATTTTTTTTTTCCTTTTTTTTTTTTTTTTAATTCTTATCGTATTCTGCCTCGATTTCGAACATAGCGTCAAAACTCTTAGCAGACACTACCGTTTAAGCTCTCGCGTAGCTAGAATCGCGTCTAAATTTTGATTCGCCGAGGAATCACAAAGGTACGATCGCATTCACGAAAAATGGACTTTTTTTAACCGACTATGCTTAGTTAGTCATTGGAAAGGACTACCGTTCCATAGAGTTTTCTTTTTCTTTTTTTTTTTCTCTTTTTTTTTCTTTTTTTTTTTATCTCTCTTCGATATGATTTTCCTTTTCGAAACTAATTTTTGCTCTCTTTGAAAACTTGTTATACTCTCGAAGTTTCACAATGTGTTTTTCGTTTCTCTTTTTTTTTTTTTTTTCGTTTTTCTTTTTCACGTGATACGATGTTATAAAATGATAGATTTGGTCGCATCTATAATCTGCTACTTATAATAAATGTGTACGGTACGATGTTTCTGTTATTACCTCTCGTTACATTGTATATCACAGAGTTCAATATATAATTTCTTACGCGTTCCTTTTGCGGCATCGGGCGAAACTTTTGAAAATAATTGTTGCTTATTCTGTTGCTTACTCTCTCTTTCTCTCTTTCTTTCTCTCTCTCTCTCGTTTACAAAATGTTCTTAAGATAAGTATTCCCGACGATTAATCGGTTTTCACGTTACATCCGAACGTTACGATATAATGGATAATCTCTACAAAAAATATTAGAATTTTTAAGTAACTACTATTTACAGCGATAATATATATCATGTGTCGCGTAACTCGCACGCAATCGGTACAACCTAATTTCAGTATTCTGACAGTACAATACAAGTTTGCGTGGCTTTCGATCAACCAGCTCCTGTCGTTCGGTCCCGAGCGAACGGTTGATCATTGTACTATTACAATTCCATCTCGCGCCTTCTCATTTTCGGTCTTTTAAACAAAACAGTATCGTAGAAATATTTGAACAGAATTATTTCGTGCATTCCTCGCAGATTCGCGCGTTTCCATCCGGATGATCGATAGACTAGAATATTTGAAATAGAACCCTATGAACTTCTTTCCACCTGGCTGGCTTTACCTACTTGCCCAATCGAGGTAACACTATTAGCGAAATTTCACAAGTCACGGGCAGTTGAACACTGAACAACAAATATCTTTGCACAGCATCAACAACAAATTGGTAACGATAATAAAAACGAATGAAACTTTCCAAACGAATCTTCTAAATTTAAATCGACTTACATAAAAAATCACGGTTAAAAAGGAAGTGATGCATCTACTTATCATCAGTTAGCGGTTAAAAATCCTCACACCAATCTATCACGCGTGACTTGTCAATTCGCTAGTATCATTACTCGGTAACGTATCGTCGCGCAATAGTGTCCCGATCGTCTATTTTTTAACAGCCGACGTTTCAGTTTTGCCGGCTGCACGCTGCGTTTTATGCACGCTGGCAATCGTCCTCGGCGCGTTGACGTTCTTGTTCGCCTCGAACTTCTGTTGAAGGGAGGCCACGTTGGATTTACTGCTCGCCGCTCTCTGCACCGTGTTCGTTTTCGCCCCCGGATCCTTCGTCTCCGTCTTGGGGCTTGGTTTCGGTTGCGAGGGCTTCGTAGCGGGCTCCTTCGCGGCCAACGACTTGCTCAGGCTCGCGTTGCCAGTCGGTGACTTCTTCTTCTCCGCGAGACTAGTACCTTTGGACGCAATGCTCGTTGGTTTTATCGGGGTGGCGGGCGCCTTGGCGGCGGCGCTGCCTCGCGACAACGTCGGCGTCTTTTGAACGTTCCTCGGCTGGTGGTTCAGCTTCGCGTTGTTTCCTACGACGTCCGGCGACTTTGTACTGATTTGATTGGAATTCGAACAGCTCGACACTAAGTCCGGACTGTTGAACTTCCCCCCGTTATCCTTAGGACTACAAGGCACAGTTTTCAGAGATAATCTATTTACGTTCGCGTGAGAGTTCTGATTCTCTGGGTTGTCGTTGCCACTACTCGCGTCCGAATTCTGCCCGGCCACGTTCTCCACGCTCGCGTTCGATCCCTGCTTCTTTAAACTACTGTCAGAATACTGTTTCGACCTCGACGCGGTCGACTCTGAACCTTGCCTGGTGGCATTCGCGTCTTTCGCTTTGCTCGCGATGTTCGGCGGCGTCTTCGTCCTTCCGAGGGGCGGTTTCGCTGGCTCCTTCCCTTCGTTCGCCCCTTCGGCCCGCTGAGTCGGCCGAACTTTCACCGACAGAACCGGTTTACGAGGCCCAACGTCCTCCGTCGTCGTGGTTTTCATGCCAAGTTCCTTCGATATCTCGTCGTTCAAATTCGCGTTCGTTGCACCGGAAATAGACAGCGACTTGTCGTTAGTAGGCTTGCCCGCGTCGGCGACTTTCTCAGGCTCTTGTCGCGGCACGTTCAACGCGGATGGATTCAGGTAACCGGAGCTGGTCGTCGAACTCGACGAGTTGAACTTGCCGGACGCGGAGTTGGAGTAAATGCTACCACCTGGCGACTTGTAGTGGCTCGAGTTCATGTAAGTGCCGAGGGAACCGTTGTAACCGGGATCCTCGGCGGTGTTCTTCGACGCGGTCTCGTTTCCCTGCGCCTTCCTCGACAACGTGGCCGTCGAGTATATCGAGTCGAAGTTTCGGTTCGATATCTCGGACACGATCTCCGACAGCAGGCCCATCGACTCCAATCCGCCGGAATTGACGGCCGTGGAATCGACGCGTTTCGGTAATTTGTACTCGTTCTCCGTCTGCTGCTTCTCCAGTTCCGTGTTCTTCCTGCTCTTCTCGGGAAGAGTCTCCTCGATGACCGCGTATATATTGTCGTTGGTCGGTGACTCCTCGGTTATCTTTGCCAACGACGACGAGTCCGAGATCAGGTTCATGCAGTCGTCGTACGCGTTCTCCACGACCTTCTGCGGGTTCTTTATCTGCGGTGTCTGATATCCAGGTAGTCCAGGGATCTTTCCGCTTTCGTTGATCTTGTCGGTGGTTGCTGGGACTGGTGGTCCCGGTGGTGGAGCCGTGGGCCTTGTGCTCGCGGGAATGCTGGTGGGTCTCTTGACCGGTGTTGTCTGCCGCATCGAACCGAACGTCTGAATCGCCGGCCTCGGTGTGATCTTGCTGTCCCTCATGGACTGTGCTCGCAGCACCACGTTCCTCCTCTCTGCCTCCGCCACCGGCATCACCGGGATAACCGGCGTGAGGATTTCAATCTCCTTCTGAGGAATGGGATTCGAAATTTCCAGGTTCCTCAAGATCTCCTTGTCAATCACTTTGTTCGCCTTGTGATGGTGGACCCTGGGCAGCGAGTTCGTGTTCTTCTCGTGTTCCCTCTGAGATATTTGCACGCTCGCCTTCAAGATCCCGGAATTCGGCCGGAGCATCGAGGCGATTCTGTTCAAAGTGCTGCCCTTCTCCGGCTTCTTTTCGGTCTCCGGTATCAGCAGATTGGCCAGAGGCGTGCTGCTTGGTCTCTGAGGCTTCTGATGGTCGACAGAGACGGGCGGTGCCGGTGCTGGTCTCGTTGGACCGTCTACGACAGGCTTGCCAACGATTTTTGGAGCCACCAGTTCCACGGAGGTGCACGTGGTCGCAGCCAGTACCGGGCTGCTGATCAGAGGACGAGCTGTACACCCTGGGTTCAACGGAGGCAGAGTCGGCGCAATCGACGACGACACCTCGTTGAAACTGGTCGTGGAGTTGAGCAACGAGCTACGCGCTGGATTACTCTTCGGTAGCGTCTTGATGTTAGTCTTAATAGCTACTGTCGGGATGGTGGGCGGAGGAGGCGCCGGCTTGCTCGGCTCGGGGCTCTTCGGCCGGCTTTTGATCGGTGTTATCGTGAAACCTTTGAAGTGGCCGAACAAATTATTGTTGTAACGCTCGTCGGTGTCCGCTTTCGGCAACAGACTCGCGCACGCTGGATCCTGACTCAGACTAGAATCGATCGTTTCGATGTTACGAGGCAAGGGACTGGAACGATCGATCGTTTTGATGGACAGTCCGTTGTGGCCGCAATCGGTCCTGAAAATTTCAAGCACAATCGTAAGCTGGGGGGAATCCAGGTGTTCAAAGCACACGCCATCCAATCAAACCACAAACCACAAGATTTCTGATCTAACAAGGCCTTTTACTTCCCCTTACACGAATCGTCGCGAAACACAGTGCAATCCACATGCAGCTTTTGCAACAAACGTACAACAGACTCGTCGCGCGACGAAACGCAGCCATTCAGACGCGGAGATTCTCGTTCGAACGCATGCGGTGAACTTGCAGGGAAAGTTAGTCAAAGATTAAAGTGTTAGTAGCAAGCCCTCTGGAGGAAGGAAGATTCTTGATTACATAAGAAACATCTGTAGATTCTGTATGAAACACTACGTTTATTCAATAAACTTGTACAATTGATCCGTTCGGGGTGTGTGAGCAATTTTCGAGAACCACCGGAGGGGGGCGGAACGACAGCATTCTAAGTTGTATTTTCTGCTTTCTTACAGATCACAATCGACGATTGATTTCCCACGGTTAGATATTTTCTCTTTCAATTTGATACTTGATAAATGTCAGACTTTTCTGTACAAATGTTGTGCACGAGTATTTGTACTTTGTGAGTATTAATTTTAGAAGAAAGTCAGAAAGACAACGGGAAAGGGACTCGTCGTGCTTTCCTCGTGTGGTTTTTTTTGTTTTTTTTTTTTTTAATAATTCGAATGATTGCTCGCTAAAATATAATCAAACGTCGAGCTCTGTTCAATCATTAAAATCATCGTATGTTAATACTGACTTTATCGACTCCATTGCAAACAAGACGTTCAATAATCTTAAAATGCAAAAGAAAAAGCCATCGAAAAAGAAACTCACACATGCTCATGCTTGTGTAATAACATTAATTTTCTATGCATGCTCTATATGTCGCGGCTCTCAACTTCCCTTTCGCAACGTGATTTCGCTCGTTTAGGTATTGTCAATTGACTTAAATAACAGTGGCAATTAATTGGCCAGAAATAACGCAAAGTATTGCTTGTTTCACGTTGCCCGAGTCGGTAGAGAGCCGTTCTCGTTCTATTTTATTATCACTCACTTTTTGACAATACTACCACATGACGTAATATGCATACCTTGAATGCACGCAACAGTTTAAAATTATATTAAATGTAAATTGCTTGAGCATGAAATAATGAATGAGGATCAGGAGAAGGACACGATAAGCGCTTATACTTTTCTTGACTTCCCAACTGGTGTGACAATACGAGTAATTGGAAACGACGATGACCTTGTTAGGTTCGAAGATAATGTAAATGTTGAAAAATAGCTGACAAGTTGAAAGTGGAGATATATATATATATAATTAAGACTAAAACTAAAGATATATAATTAAGACGAATAATACTTTTGTATCTTACAAAGAGTAATATATATTTTTCAAATTTTAAACGAGTATGAAAGAAGACTGAATGAAATGACAATTGCGATTGATCGACGAGGCATTAGAAAGGTAGGAAGTCTTGCTCTTATCGTGTTCCTTTCCATAAGTACGAGTGAATAAATAAATCACTTGCACGCGAAATATTCGCTTCGACATCTACGTTACAAATAAAACAAAAATCATCGTCTTTCTGCTAGATTATTTGTAAAAAAATATCATTGGCGTGCTCTGTTTAAAAAAAAAACGTGCACAGCAAACGTGCAAAGACGGGCAGGAGACGTTTACTCAGGAGTTACGCGGTGCCCGGAGATTAAATACATTAAATTCTATCTTCGACAGAGTATTTGTATTATTGCGACCAACGTTATAACAACTTAAAAATCACAGCGTGCTTCTTAAGATCGTTTTGGCAACGACGAACGATACGATTCAATTGAATTAACCGCCACCGCTATTTTCAACCCTGTACGCCATAATGCAAAGGTCATAGCTCTCTCTCTCTCTCTCTCTCTCTCTCTCTCTCTCTCTTTCTCGTGTGAAAATTTTGCTGCGACCTTCGCACTAAAAGAAAAAAAAAAAAAAGACTAACCCATTGAGGGCCAAAGTTGCAAATTTGACGAGTTACTTCGTCAAACGTTTGGCCGCCGATAGGAGGACGCTGTGAAGTGAAGGAGAAACACGACAGAGAAAAGTAAAGACAGTTCCAGCGGGATAAAAGGAAATGGTTTCAAATCTTTGGTTTCAAACTTTGAGCGGGTGCCGGCGGAGGTGGCGGCTTTTTGTTGTAAAAGGGAGCGGGTGCCTTGAAGCACGGCTTGTTATCAGGCACCAATGGGTCACCTGTCCTTGGCGTAACGCCAGTGCTACTGCCACTTCGACTTTCGTTCAGATGCTCGAACTTCACTTCCGTTTTAACCGTCAGCCCTTTCACGTTCTTCGTCGGCTTTTTCTGCATCTGTTGAATACGTTCCGCTATTTTCGTCCCTAATTCCGTCCTAATGGAATTTTTCCTCGCTTGGCCGTCTACGAACGAGGGCTGAGCAGCCTGATCGGAGTCAGAGACGTCGGCTGGTTTCCTACCGGCGACGCTCTGATCCACGTTGCCGAGCAACATCGACTTTCTCATCGCGATGCTGTTGCTGCAGTTAATGGCGTCTGGGTTAGTGGTCGATATCAGATCGGCCTTTGTTATCTGAAGCTTCTCCTTCGCCGGAAGATTGTCGCTGACCGTGAATATTCGATCCGTGTTCCGCGAGCCCTCCCGCCGCGGTGAGAAGAATATGACGAACCTCTCGTAAAAGTTTCTACCGAACTTGTGACCACGAGGATTCGACCTACGAGCACCGCGCGACGCGAACGCATGCGGCTTGCATTTCTCTGTAACGCGGTCGAGATTTGATACGTACGTTGACATCATGTTCTTCTTCCAGTGTTGGCCAGGATTTCTCAAGTACCAGACGCCGAACGAGGACAGCGCGATCATCGGCACGATCCCCAAAAAGATAATGTACAGGGCCATTATGAAGTCGTTTCTCGCTGCAACCAACAGACACGAAGACCAGAGAGAGGGGAAGATTAGTTTTATCAAACTTTAAACTTGCAAGCTCGGTATTGCACGACGAAATTCACTTACCGTTTGGATCCTCCGCGGGCCCGCTGTCCTCGGAGCCACCCACGCCAGGTTGGGTGCAATCAGGTGGCCGGAAGCCGCGATTGCAATGACAATGGCCGAGACTGTTGCACACTCCGTTGCCTCCGCAATTATTGGGACACGCTTTCCCTCCGGATACGGAAGCACGCAAATCGGCCACCGGCATACACTTTTGATTCACGCACATCTAAATAAATCGAGATCAGATGATTTCAATCACGTGACAAATCGCATTGGGAGAAGCTCCTCCAGCGTAGAGTCTTTCAGTGTCCATCACTATCTGAACGCCTTTTGAAATACACAGTGAGTTTCAAGAATATTCACGCTTTGAATGATTGTTATTTCTTGAAACTGCAAGTTTCAGGTATTCTTACGAACGGAGATGTATGCTGGAATATCTAAGCTTTCCAAATGGTATAAACTTTATTATAAAAGAAAAAAAACATTTCAATATAACAAAAATGCGATTTTAAGTTATACATTATAACGAAATTGGCGTCACAATTTCCCACTTATAAAATCAAACTATTTATATATTTAGATAGCCTTGGTGTCATATCTTGTTCGATTACGTTGTTGTCACATTAGTATGCGGTATCGCTTCACCAAAGTCAGACAGTGTAGGAAATGGGGCGAGAAAGTAGTGAAGTTTCAATAACCGAGAGAAAAGTAATATATAAATTGCATATGGGAGGCAAATCTTGCATGTAAATTGCGAATTTAGTTAGTAAGAGTAAATCGACGATACAGTATATGGAGTATAAAAATTTTAAACAAATGGAGACGTTATGAATAAACAACGCAAAGCTTAAACGGCTCGAGAGGAAAAAGCAATTATTAGAGAAGTAAAGAAAAATTCAAGGATAAGTGACCCAAAATTGGCATCAATTGTCTTAAAATACTCTGATAAGCAAGTATCTGCAGAAACTTGCAGAATTTATAATATTTAATATTGCATAATTGTATATATTTTTATATTTCAACTTGTACGGGTACGAATACTCTTGTGACACCAATTTCGTTATAATGTACTTAAAATTGCATTTTTGTTACACTGAAATGTTTCCTTTTATGAATGAAATTCCAGCATACATCTCTCCTTTCATAAGAATACCGTAGCTTGCATTTTAAAGAAACAATTAATCACTCAATGTGTGAAATTGGAGGAGCACTCTTGAGACTCATTGTAACTAATTGCAGTGAGTTAATCTTTCTATTAAACTAGCTTTACTCAAAAATTCCAAAGCTTTCCGGTTACCTTTCCAGGTGCGCACTTGGCACCGTCCGGCGCGAGACCAGGATCTACCTGGTTCAATCCGAGGTCCACGATAGCCGAGCGACAGGCTATGATCTTGCCTCCGTTGTTGATAAACGAATGACTGAGAATCGCCACGGACTCCATACCGAATTCGAGTCTTTCGTTCAGGTGCTTGCAGTGAAGCATTCCGCACAAAAGATTTCTAGAACAGGAAAGGGGCCGAGCTTATTACCTATCGAATTTGTCAATCTGTCACCGTCTCTCTTACTCAAAGTATCCAACTTTCTTTTCGATTTCTAATCTTTCAAAACTCCACAACGACTCTTTTTCTTCTAGGTATCGTCGACAATAGATAAGGAAAACGATCGATGCGTCTTACTCGTCGGTACACTTGACGTAGCTGGACTCGACTCGATTGTAACCGCAATTGCCGTGCTTCGAGCCTTTGTTGTTCATCTCGTAGCATTGGGCGTCGGAGGAGATGCCGGTGGGACCCCACAACAGTTTGCATTGGTCGTTGTGTGTCCTGCACGAGCCCTGGTAGCAAAACGCTTTCCCCATGCTGCACGATTCACCGTCCATCTTGAACACGTCGACCGGGCAATACTCGCTCTGGCCGGTGCAGTACTCCGGCAGGTCGCACTCGTGCTCGGCGGATCTGCACTCGGTGCCCGCTGTTTTCGGCCGGCAGGTTTTCAGATCGCAACACTCGCCGGTGGCGCAGCTCGCGTTGCTATGCAGCATGCAGGTGGTCACGTTGCAGCAGGGATTGTCGCAGTTCTCCTTCAGGCCGCAGTCGCACTGCTCGCCGGGTTCCACGAACCCGTTACCGCAGATCGGGCTGTCGAACAGCTTCTGCGGTTTGTTTCTCAAACAGTAATCCATGCCGTGCTCGAACGCCAGTGCCAGATGCTCCAGGGAGCAAGTGGACCAGTGAGTCGGTCCCAGCGAACCGCTCGACGATGCCATGATACATCTGTAATCAGATGCAATCGAGCGTGTTTAAACCCCGGCCCTGTTCGGCTCTAGCGAAAATGACGGTGATCGTAATGACGCCATCCTGCGCGAATGCAGATCAACGGCACTGGTTTCACAGACCGCAGACGAGAAGGCCGTGGGATCGCGATGATTATATATGTTTGACGATTAATACCTATTGCGCATATTTTTCTCAGTTTCGTAAGTGTATTTAAGTGAAACAAATAACATATAAATATTAGACAATAAATTGCTTTTACGGACGACGGGGTACACGCTTCTAGGATTCGATTGCCAGAGAACGACCAACTGGCTGAAATTTATAGAAGTCACCTTTTGTTTCATCTCTCTCCGCACTCGTTGCTCGTAAACACACGCCATTGCCGGACGAAATTAAAGACTTTTATTTCGAACAAAAGCAAATGATGCATTTATTACTTCTCAACAATTTCTATCCAGTGATATCATGCCGACGGGCTCGGAAAAGAAAGGGACGAATCGTTGTGCACGGTTTTGGTCACTCGTTACGGTCCGCAATGCCAGCGCAACTGGTTAAACTGCAGCATATTTTCTTCTTTCTCTTTTTCGTCTACGATAACTGTCAGAGTTCTTTTGCTTTTTGCGATTCGTTGCTTACAGCCTTAGGGAAGCCAACGCGAGCCAATCGATTTTAGTTTAAAACTAAACTACATCTTTGAAACTGTATCTCGAAAAACTGTATCTCTGAAAAAATTAAACATCTTTGAAAAGCTGTATCTTTGATGATTTGTGTATTCGAAATCTCGAAATTTTGGGAAGAAATTCGATACGTTTACAGTTGATCGGTACCACAAATCGAAATTTAGAATTTGCCCCTTCTTTTCCTTGCAATAAATAATGTAATTGTCAGCAACAAAGCAATTCTTCGTCTACGAGTGAAATTCACACACGATGAAACGAACGTTCGTGTGCGGCTACGTGCACAATATCCGTCCGGTTTTAATGAGTTAAGAAACGAGCGAGCCGAGCGGAGATAACAGCTGGTAATTCCTAAAATGGTAGCTTCCTCGATAACAGAAGCGTATCGCGTTCGAACGTGCCGTTCTAACAAATAGCGAGACAAACTTACTTTTCCTCCGGGCACTCGCAATCAGCCGAGTCGTGCTCCATGCCGAAATTGTGACCCATTTCATGAGCCACAGTGGCTGCTACTAATCCTACGACATTCGAGTGATCCATTGAGACACCACCGGAGAATTCATACGTACATATTGGTCCCTTAAGTGCTTTACCAACCACGCCTCCCTCGAATGTGATTCGGCTACAAGTATTTGATATTTTTTTTTTTTATATTTTCATTAACATATCGTAGGAAATACTGGCCAAAAGTTGGGGTACATTCTTGCTATATTTGCATTTGTTGGTTTGATATTTCGCTGTGGCTCGATTCATACTTTTTTTTACTGTACTATGCAATAACAGATATATTATGCATATATAGCGCGTGTGCGTGTTTTATTACAGTTACTATAATACTATAATATTAATATAATATTGTACTATAATATAATATTTTACTATAATATTATAGTACAGTTACTATAATACTATAATATTAATATAATATTGTAGTTAATATAATATAGTATTAATATAATATAGTAATATTAATATAATATTGTACTATAATATAATATGATATAATATAATATAATACAATATAATATTATGCTATATTATTATATTATACTATAGTACAATGTTATACTATAATATAATATAATACAATATTGTACTATAATATAATATGATATAATATAATATAATATAATACAATATAATATTATGCTATAGTACAATGTTATACTATATATTATAATATTATACTATTATGTTATACTATAATATAATATAATACTATACATTAATATAACGCTATATTATAATATACATATAGATTACACTATATTTTATATATATATATATATTATATAATATTACTATATATATATATATATATATGTATACTATGATACATTACTATAACATATATTATAGCACATGTATATACGCACATTTATTATAGTACATTCACAAAATACCAAAATATTCTAGGCAAGGAAACTACGATTATGCAATAAGTGTTATACTGTATATATTATACATATTATAAATACATATTAATATTAGAAGATTAATTTATTTCACACACACAAAACATGTACCCAAACTTTTTGTGTGTATGTATATATATATATATATATATATATTATATTTCATTTTATATTTTTGAAGGCAACTTTGGAAGAACATCGTTAACAGACATTTTCGTTTCTGACTTACGTCAACAGCTGGGCGTTATCGTTCGGCATGTCCTGGACTAGCTTCTCCCTCCTGTACCGAAGGAAATTCGAGAGGGTGGTGTCCCCATTTGAAGACAGCGTTATTTCATCCACGTCAGACCAAACTTGCACCCCGACTAACGCGATGAATATGTTCAGTGGCATGTACAACTGAAACATAACAGATGAATCTTCGTTCGTGGATACGACGTGTATTATTTTAGGGAGGATGGGACGTTATCGTTTAGAAGTTAGAAATTTGAAGGGTATCGTTCCAGTTTGATGTCGAATTTCGCCAATGTCGTGTTTCATTCACGAAGAGGGGACGTTTCGTCAGAAACAATCAGGCGTTTGGAGATATTTTTGTACAACGACGTTCGAAGGACGTGTGCATACTAACTGCATTAATAATGTTAGCGATATCCTTGCAGTGTTGATACACCTTGTCCATGTTCTCGTCGAGAGCGATGTATTCGTTCTTATCGATCACGAGGACCAACTCCACGTATCGGGAATGCCTGTTCGCGTTGTAGGGCCCTCGAATCGCTTCAGCCGCTCTTTTGTGCTAGAAGAAAAGGTTCAATTTGAATATTCCCAACGACAATACGACTATTTAGTCCTCGCTGTAAGTCTAGCTTTCATCTTCAACGTTCCAAGAATGTTTTCAGCGTAAAATTATTTATTATTGACGAACAATCTTTGCTTGTTTTTCTCGAGCTCGATTTAAGAAATGATAGAAAAATTGACAATTTTGTTTGAAGTAAACTTTAGATAAAGTAAGTAAAACACAGGAGGGTTTTCACGTAGTTTTTCACGTATGAAGTATGCGATGAAGCACTTCATACGATTCTTCCTTCTCTTTTTTTCTTTTTAATTAGACACGTGAGTTTTTTACTTGTAATTCCTGATATCTTCAACTCGAGAGATTTACTTTTTCAAGTAAGTATACTTCATTCTTGGTGAGTCAAAGATGAAAAAACGAATAGAGTTGAGAAGAAGGAATAGAATTGTTTTATTACAGCCTTCGTTTCCGAGAAAATCGAATTTGAAAATTTGACTTTACGACATCTGAATGTTCTGTGCGCAGAAATAAGTGAAAAATGTGCAAAATGAAATTTTTTTTCATTTTCAAGAAAACAGGCTTTGTCATACCGTATAGTTGATGAATCTTCAAACTCGATTCTCTAAAAAACGAAACATTTTACACAAAAGTTCCATTTTAAGTTTTTCATTCATTTTCGCACGTAGAATAACACCTGTCAATTATTCTTTTCTGTCACGACTGGAATTAGTTAAATTTAATTATACTCGATAAATCTTCAAATTCGACTTTCTTGAAAACGAAGGCTTAAATGAAAAAAATTTTATTTTCTTTTTGATTCATTTTTTTTTCAAGTAGCATTACCTCCTACTAATTAGAAATACACATGTGAATGAAAAAAATTTTATTCTTTCTTATCGATCCATTTCTTTTCTTTTTTTCTCAAGTAGCATCACCTACTACTAATTACAAATACACATGTGAATGAAAAAAATTTTATTCTTTCTTATCGATCCATTTCTTTCCTTTTTTTTTCAAGTAGCATCACCTCCTACTAATTACAAACACACATATGAATAAAAAAAATTTTATTCTTTCTTTTTTTTTCAAGTAGCATCACATCCTACTAATTACAAACACACATGTGAATGAAAAAAATTTTATTCTTTCTTTTCGATTCATTTCTTTTTCTTATTTTCTCAAGTAGCATCACCTCCTACTAATTACAAACACACATGTGAATGAAAAAAATTTTATTCTTTCTTATCGATCCATTTCTTTTCTTTTTTTTTCAAGTAGCATCACCTCCTACTAATTACAAACACACATGTGAATGAAAAAAATTTTATTCTTTCTTTTCGATTCATTTCTTTTCTTTTTTTTTTCAAGTAGCATCATCTCCTACTAATTAGAAACACACATGTGAATGAAAAAAATTTTATTCTTTCTTTTCGATTCATTTCTTTTTCTTTTTTTCTCAAGTAGCATCACCTCCTACTAATTACAAACACACATGTGAATGAAAAAAATTTTATTCTTTCTTTTCTTTTTTTTTTCAAGTAGCATCACCTTCTACTAGTTACAAACACATATGTGAATGAAAAAAATTTTCTTTTCTTTTCGATTCATTTCTTTTTCTTATTTTCTCAAGTAGCATCACCTCCTACTAATTACAAACACACATGTGTATGAAAAAAATTTTATTCTTTCTTATCGATCCATTTCTTTTCTTTTTTTTTCAAGTAGCATCACCTCCTACTAATTACAAACACACATATGAATAAAAAAAATTTTATTCTTTCTTTTCGATCCATTTCTTTTCTTTTTTTTCAAGTAGCATCACCTCCTACTAATTACAAACACACATGTGAATGAAAAAAATTTTATTCTTTCTTTTCTTTTTTTTTTCAAGTAGCATCGCCTTCTACTAGTTACAAACACACATGTGTGTTTGTTGGTGTCTTTCGATAAGCGATAGGAATACGTTTCAGACGACGCATGCATCTTACCCTCGTGGCTCTGTTGACGATGCCGCGGTGTTCGTGGCCGAGAACATGGTGCGGCGTTCCATCGTAACCTGTATCGAACAAAAAACCAAGATCATCGTCTCGGCCGGATTCCCGGTAAAGTTAAGGACAAAGAGCGGAGCGAGGCGGCAGAATCTCGCTCCCACATTCGTTAGGGCCGTTAAGGAAAGACCAGTCTCAGCGAGACAGGTCCTCCAAGCCAGGTAAGGAGCGCGTGCGCTGCAACGTACCAGGGTAACGCGGGTTCTAGGATCGAACTGGCCTCTCATCATCCACGGGACTTTTCTATCATCTACAGCTAAGAAAGGACAAGAATGAAAAGACAGGGCTGGACACGGACGATATTCGAGACACGTTTGTGAAATATTTTCGAAAATACTTCCAGGATCTTGTCACTGACTAATGATACAGGACACGTCGCGCAAGTAACACGAAACTCTGTTTCATACGAACTTGTCGTGGCGTGAAAATTTATTCTCTTCACTTTTAATCGTTTCACGTAACAAGAATTTCTGTTAGTTTCGATTATCAAATTTAAGTAACTCGTAGGAGTTGTGATTTAATCGCTGAAATTGTGAAAAATTTATATGTTTATAATTAGAAATAATATTATAAATAATAATATAAAATAATTAATAAAAATAATAATATAATTATAAAAAATAATATAAAATAATTAATAAATAATTATTAAAAATAATAATACAAAATAATTAATAAAAAAAATAATATAATTATAAAAAATAATATAAAATAATTAATAAATAATTAATAAAAATAATAATACAAAATAATTAATAAAAAAATAATAATAATATAATTATAAAAAATAATTGTAAATAATTATAATAAAAAATAATTATATACTTATGATCAAAAATTTTTATATTCATAATAAAATTTCGTTAGAATGAAAGCAGTAGAATTTTGCTCATCCGAATCTACTGGGGGAGCGAAGATTTAAGGGGTCAGGATAGTTTGAAATTTTCAGAAAGTCAATGTTTTTTTTTGTTTTTGTTTTAAATAGTAGTTTGAAGTACTTTAGAAATAAGATGCAAAAGATCCTAGTCTTTAAAACGACTTATTATTGATATAATAATAAATCCGCGGATACGGGATAATTGAATTTGTATTACCGTTTACAACTTTAAGCAGTATTGTAAAGTGTAAATCGTGTGAGTCAAATATTACTTTCGGTGAATCGAATATTAGGGAACTCGGATTCGATTTAGTTGCGAATTGTAAGCACCGTGAGCCGCGATATATAAGTAAAAAAAGTAAGTAAAGGATAGACATGAAAAATGACGTTCTGAAACTTTCAACGCGTTTTTCTCGAAACTAGGTTTTCAGAAACGGTGTGCAAGATACCAACCGATTACCGTGAAACTTGGTACGTATCTTTAGTGTAACATTTACTAAGGATTGACGATCGAACATTTTTTAACAATTTCGAAAAACATAAACAAAAAAACGTAGAAATTTTTGGCACAAATTCGACACGTCGAAAACAAATAGCTGCTATTTTCATAATTTTCACAAAAATGAAGATGTTGGATCGTCAATCCCTAGAGAATATCATTTACTTTTGAAATTTTCTTGCCTTTTCGTTGCAAAACTAATCCTGTTTGGCTGGAATCATGCACACCGACAGGCAATGTAAAAAAAAGTTACGTGAAAGGACGCCGTTGAAAAGTTAAACAAGAGCCCTCTTTTTTTCTTATTTTAATGTTGCCTTTTATAGTTCAGAATGTGTTAAAATAAATCATCAATGAAACATGTACTTTTTCATTAGCCCTTCAAAGCCTATCTGTAATTTTTAGCCCCCCCTCAATACAACCAAAGTTCACCAAAGTGAGCAGCAGCTGGCGCAAGCGAAAGTTGAATGAATCGAGCATAAATGGAAATAATATCGTCGCGACGAGTGGAATTGTGAACGGCATAAAAAAAAGAACACCGAGATTTTCATCCATTTTACGTTCGTTCTTCTTCAGAAAAAGAATGTACGATCGACAGTTACCGCAAGTGTGATTGGCAACAAGATCACTGTGCTTGTAGACGTAATGCTCCGAGTCCAAGGACTGCCCTTCGTCCGGGTGGATGTGGTGAAGGTTCTCGCCGTCGAAGACGACGCCGCGTAGCCCCCTGCACGTGGACAACGCCACCCAAGATCCAGGAACATCGCGAACGCTGCCCTGATAGTGGCAAAGTTCCTGCAAAATGTCATCCAACGGTTATAAAAATATCATCGTTAGGATATTGGATACGTTTTGGAGGCGTTTTGTTGACGTATCCAACTATGGCTGCCGAGTTTCAACTTTCACAGCCGTTGTTTTTTTCAAATGGACGATCGACTCGGCGAGAAGGCCTTTCGCGAATGCAAATGCGAGCGCAGACAGAACTGCTTATTGGCGGAAGGCGGGGGGAGGAAACGAAGCAGAAAGGGATGGGAAAGATCACGCTAGGCTGTTACATTTTAGCGATACAGGAAATAAAGGGGCGAGAAAGTTCGAACTGCCACTCGCTATCTAAGAAGGTCCCGGATTCTCGGACGTGTAATGTTCAGCCGTGCATCCGACCGGTACAAATATAGTTGGCCCAGATTTCCCATTGGACCAGCCATTCTCTCTCTTTCTCTCTCTCTTTCTCTTTCGCGTCTCTGCTTTTCGAAAGCGGAAAGAATCCGCGTGATTCCAAGTGCCAACGTCATCGCGAGCGTACATACCGCGAGCAGAGAGAGAGAGAGAGAGAGAGATTTATCGGTCGATTATCGCCGGATGATTTTCTCTCGGCGATTCTCTTTCACGCGCGCACGTAGACACGTGGTTGGAAAGGCGGAATTTACCATAAAAGCGAAATTTCCACCGGGTGGAAAACCGTAATTCGACGAAAGTTTCTTTTTGCAACGCGAGAGGGGAGACGCGGAGGAACGAGACAAGAACAAAGGGCAATAATTACTGGCGTTCCGAGTGCGAAACCTCTGAAGAGCGTTCTAACTAGTTGGATTCGCAGAATTTCCCCTATTTAAACGACCGAAATTAGCTCGTCCGTTTGGTCGCGACTGCAAGAGCAAATAAAGTGAACGGTGAAAGAGACAGACAGACAGAGAGAGAGAGAGAGAGAGAGAGAGAGGGGGGGGGGGCGAGGAATGGCAACTGGACGTGCCAATTCATTTATTCAATTGCATAAAATGTGAAACCAGCGAAAACACAGCGCGGCAACAAACTCACCGCGATATTCACGTCCTACCGATGTTTCGTGCTTGTCCATTAATCGTAAATAACGCGACACGGTTAGAAAGAAAAAAAAACAAAGAGAGAGAGAGAGAGAGAGAGAGAGAGAGAGAGAGAGAGAGAGAGAGAGAGAGAGAAGGAAATTTATATCAATGCCAGGTGTTTGAATCGTTAAAAAAAATGGTCGACAGCCATTTTTCTTCCTTTCCACGCGTCGTTATATCGAGAGAAGGCCGTTATTTTCCTCGCGTGATTCACGAGGTGAACGCGATCCTAACGGGTCTCGCAGAATTACGGCTCTCCTTGAAATGAACGAATAGGGAACTCATCTCGAGAGAAAGAGAGAGAGAGAGAGAGAACGTTTCTTTTCCTTCCTACAACGATTTTTAACAACGCGCTGTTCCTCAAGCGAAAATTTTCGCGGTAACTCAAGAGGCAACGTTCTCATATGGGTATCCCAGCTAACGAAAGTATCATTGAAAAACTGTTACCGCGATGCAAAACGTAGTTTCGCGACAGTTTCAGTCACTAGTAAATGTTAGCTTCTCTCAAATTCGCATTTTCTGAAAATGGCTGACGAAATGTTTTCAGTTCCAGTTCATCGATTTCCTCCGAAATACTTTCCGCGGTGTTGACAACACGACTATCAATAACAATCGTTGAGCCGATCGTTAATAATAATATTTTCAGCTCCGGAAACGCGAAACAAATCGACTCGAAATTAAACTTTAACCTCTTGCGCTAGTAACTGTTTCGCGGACCATAACGAGTGACCAAACCGTATAGAATAATTCGTCTCCTTTTTGAATTCATCGGTATATCGCTGGATAGAAATTACTATGAAGCAATAAATTTATTATTTATTTTGCCTGGATTGTATTTCAGTATACTTGAAACTGAGAAAACACGAAACAAATCGACTTGAAATTAAACTTTAACCTTTTGCGTTAGTAACTGGTTCGCGGACCATAACGAGTGACCAAACCGTATAGAATAATTCGTCTCCTTTTTGAATTCATCGGTATATCGCCGGATAGAAATTACTATGAAGCAATAAATTTATTATTTATTTTGCCTGGGTTGTATTTCAGTATACTTAAAACTGAGAAAACATGAAACAAATCGACTTGAAATTAAACTTTAACCCTCTTGCGCTAGTAAATGGTTCGCGGACCATAACGAGTGACCAAACCGTATAGAATAATTCGTCTCCTTTTTGAATTCATCGGTATATCGCTGGATAGAAATTACTATGAAGCAATAAATTTATTATTTATTTTGCCTGGATTGTATTTCAGTATACTTGAAACTGAGAAAACACGAAACAAATCGACTTGAAATTAAACTTTAACCTTTTGCGTTAGTAACTGGTTCGCGGACCATAACGAGTGACCAAACCGTATAGAATAATTCGTCTCCTTTTTGAATTCATCGGTATATCGCCGGATAGAAATTACTATGAAGCAATAAATTTATTATTTATTTTGCCTGGGTTGTATTTCAGTATACTTGAAACTGAGAAAACACGAAACAAATCGACTCGAAATTAAACTTTAACCCTCTTGCGCTAGTAAATGGTTCGCGGACCATAACGAGTGACCAAACCGTATAGAATAATTCGTCTCCTTTTTGAATTCATCGGCATATCGCTGGATAGAAATTACTAAGAAGTAATGAATTTATTATTTGTAACTTAAAACTGAATAAATATTGCAATTTTGGGCCAAATATTCTCGACGTGCGTTGTCCGAGCGCAAGAGGTTAAAGCGTGATATATAGAATGACGAAGAATTCGGATCGATCGATTTGGAAAGTAATTGTCTTCTCATTTTTAAAATAAATTCCTTTCCGTCAGATGCCAAAAATATGCGTTTGCAACTTTTCCTTTTACAGAAAGTCAATTACCAACAATCAGTTTACGTATTCGTCGCGTTTAAGACGTAAAACTGAGAGCGCTGCGTCAGAGTCTCTTCCAAAGAGCTGAGGAAGAAAGTACACGAGTCTCGTTCTCAGAAGAAAAAAAATCCCGAAATAAACGCCCAAAGTGGTAGTGTAAACTGTAGCCTGAGAAGGCGTTTCGTTGCCAAAGTCGGCTATGGTTAAATAAAGGTAAAGCGTGACCAACGTTTGGGTTGCGCCACGGTTATGCCGCGCCACGCTGGCTCGTCAACGTTATTCAAGAGTGATCGATACTCTCGAAACGTCCGTGACCGTTTATACTCTATACCAGAGCGTCCTGTTGGACAGCAGTGAGTCACTGTTATCGATTTCAACGTTCTCTGCACCTGTGCACTTGGCCGTCGAATTTCGTTTCTAGCAACGATGTTCCTCGAGAAAATTTCACGTACACAATAATATCCGCTCTTAATATCGTGTCTGTAGAAAGTCTCCAAAGCTTTTCAAGCCGATTCAAGTCGCGTCGAAGAGATCTGATTAATCGCTTCCAGTTTCCATCGAGCAGAAACTAGTTTCTACAGCCCTGACCCTCGACTTGCAACTCGCAATCCCCAGAGGAGGTTTTTCGCGTCGCGATTACTTTTAGCTGGAAATTCCCTTTATCCCGATATCGTCATATCGTTGTCACATCGGATAAAAATATTGAAAATTTTCAACTTTTTTTAATAGCGATCAAATTATTTCTTTCAGACATCATTGCGTTGTTGCATCAGATGACAATAGATCACCTGCGATATTTTGTTAAAATTTTTTTCACGCGGAAGGTTGCGCCTGGCAACTGATTGCGGACCATAACGAGTGACCAGACCGTATACAATAATTCTTTCTCTCTGAACTCTCGTCGGTACGATGTCACTGGATAGAAATTATTGAGAAGTGATAAACTTATCGTTTGTTTCGCCTGGGTTACAGTTAAATATACTTAACACTGAGAAAATGTTGCAATTTTGGGACAAAAAATTCTCGACGTGCGTGGCACGTCACTCCAGCGCAAGAGGTTAATTATCATAAAAATGAATGGTCGTGGATTTTAATTAAAATTCGTTTAGCGCTGGTTTATCTTCGTACGATTTCATTTCTCTCGCGTTAAAGAAAAATAAATTATTTCGCTTTATTTATTGAAAATGCATTCTTCAAAATGTGCGGGAGAGAAATCGCAGGTTACTTGGCTATTATAATTCGGGAAATATTATTGTACAATATATATAATTTTTGACCGCCGAATAAAGAAATTTTACTTTTTCAACTTCAATCCTATATTACATAGATACATGCACATATGTACATGCTCTGTCACATATATCAAAAAAATGTTCTCGGTTTTACTGTTATTAACAGACTGCGAATTTTCTTGCAGATTCACATTTTTATGAATAAAATTTGGGAGAAAGAAGATAGACAGAAAATTGTCTTTTCTATTAACTATTATACAGAGAATTGCAATTTGGACATTTTATATTCTTTTGCATGTTACATGCATTCCATTTTGTACCTTCAAATTTCTTATAAATGCATAAAACTCCGCACTAATTATAAAATATGCAGACAATCGTATACGTATAACAATATTTATTTGTGCAACTGTCCTCGACTGTGTAAATTCAGAGCACATGCGTCAAATTAACGATGCGTGATTCACGATGCAGAGCAAATTGAAAAGAACACGAGACAAAGGAAAGAAACGCAAATTATTCATATCTGCCATTATTGAACTTCGCCATCATAATAAAATTCACCTCCAATTTCATTAAGAAAAAAAAAAAAAAAAAAAGAAAAAAAATCAGGAATATTAACTTTCTCCGATCTCAATTCGGTGATCAGAAAGCGTGTTACTGCAGGAAAACTACAAAAGGTAAAATTGTACTTACGACTTTCGCGGGTGTGTGGACCTTGTACGTGCCTTGGTGCTGATGACGCTGCTGATACCCGACTGGAATTAGATCAGCGTTCAATCTCAGGTCCAGGACACGCTTCACGCCGTCTAGCTCGAATCCCACTGTCAGTACGTCAGCGTGTTCGACGTCCTGGAAGCAGAAGAAAAAGGCAAGGTTAATCTCTTGCTACGTACGTCGAGAATTTTTTGTCGAAACCAAAATTGCAGTTTTTGCTCAGTTTTAAATATACTGTTTCAAAATTTCAATATTTCCTCAGTTTTAAGTATACTGTGTTCGAAAATTGCAATTTTTGCTCAGTTTTAACTATATTGTCCCAAAATTGCAATATTTTCTTAGTTTTAAGTTTATTGTTCCAAAATTGCAATGCTTCCTCAGTTTTAAATATACTGTTTCAAAATTGCAACATTTCCTCAGTTTGAAGTATACTGTCCCAAAATTTCAATATTTCCTCAATTTTAACCATATTGTCCCAAAATTGCAATATTTTCTTAGTTTTAAGTACATTGTCTCAAAATTGCAATATTTCTTTAGTTTTAAGTATATTGTTCCAAAATTGCAATTTTTGTTTAGTTTTAAGTATACTGTCCCAAAATTGCAATATTTCCTCAGTTTAAAGTATACTGTCCCAAAGTAGCAATATTTCTTCAGTTTCAAGTATACTGTTCCAAAATTGCAATATTTCTTTAGTTTTAAGTATACTGTCCCAAAATTGCAATATTTCCTCAGTTTAAAGTATACTGTCCCAAAATAGCAATATTTCTTCAGTTTTAAGTATACTGTCCCAAAATTGCAATATTTCCTCAGTTTAAAGTATACTGTCCCAAAATAGCAATATTTCTTCAGTTTTAAGTATACTGTCCCAAAATTGCAATATTTCCTCAGTTTAAAGTATACTGTCCCAAAATAGCAATATTTCTTCAGTTTTAAGTATACTGTTCCAAAATTGCAATTTTTGTTTAGTTTTAAATATATTGTCCCAAAATTGCAATATTTCCTCAATTTTAACTATATTGTCCCAAAATTGCAATATTTTCTTAGTTTTAACTATATTGTCCCAAAATTGCAATATTTTCTTAGTTTTAAGTATACTGTCCGAAAATTGCAATATTTCCTCAGTTCGAAGTATAACCCAGGCAAAACGAATGATAAATTTATTACTTCTCAATAATTTCTATCCAGTGACATCGTACCAACGAGTTCGAAAAGAAAGCGGCGTATTATTGCATACGGTTCGGTCACTCGTTATGGTCCGCAATCAGTTGTGGAGCGCAAGAGGTTAAAAGTTAGCGGGGAATGTCGCAGCAGAGGCATGGTGGTTTTCCTGTCGCGTAACTGCGCGTTTCCGCGCGAACGCCCGATAAAACTTCCTCGAATCGGTATCCGAATGCATTATAATCGTTCCGAAGCTCGGCATTATGCACCTGTTGCGCGGCGCAACCGTCGAGCGCCGACGTCGGGATCAAGATAAAAGAAGAAACACGTCGCGATCCGCGTGGAAATCGAATCCGACGGGGGAAACCGAGCCAACGTGCCAATTAGCTTCGATTTCTGACCAGTTTACCTAACCTGAAAATACCCTCCCCCTCCCTCCCTCTGTTAACGATCCTTAGATTCAACGATCCGACAATAAAACGCTGTTGCTTGGGCGTTCCGCGTGCCAGTTTGCTCTACGAGAAGATTTTCTATATAAACCTGTACACAGCGAAGGGCATGATTGCCACTTGTAACGACAAATCCTCTGTGCATTATTTCTTTGTTGGTATTAACATCGAGACGTATTAAAAAAAAAGAGATTTTTTTTTGAATTTTTTTGAATTTTTCTTTTAGCAGATGATTGGTATACTATGGTGTGTAAATATTTGAAAATTATTCTGAATTAATGCAGATTTATGAAAAATAGAATTTATGAGGGGCGAATCTTTTTAATTTAATTGTGTCATGTAGAATTGTTAATATCAATGTCGATTAGGATAACATATGTATAAGTGACAATTGAAGATAGCTGAACATTAATTGAGACATCTTTTGTTAGTTAAATGATTCTTTGAGTATATTTTTAAGTAGTTGTTAGTTATTTAGTTAAGTGATTTTGTAAATATACTTTTAAGTATATTAAGTATATTATGTGTACATTAGTATGTTAAGTACATTAAGTTAAGTGATTTTTTTAAATATATTTTTAATATATATTAATAAATATATACTTTTATTTAATATATTAATTAAATAATAATTACAATATTAAATATATTAAATATACTATAATTATTATTTAATATAAAGTTAATATTTTTATTATTTAATATAAAGTCAATATTTTTATTAATATATTAATAAGTATGTATTTTTAAGTACATTAAGTTATGATTTCTTAAGCATATTCGTTCATTGTTTTTTTTTTTTTTTTTAAGTTAAACTTCGAAAAGTTTATACAAACTTTACGACAGCGTTAGCTATTTATTAACAATGGAATATGGAATTTAAGCGACACAAGTATATTTGCATCAAACTAAATTCAACTTCACCTCAGAGTACGACGCAGGAAATGAATACTAAAAATATGTTCATTGAACGTTAACTGTGAAAAACGGGACAAAAATATCAACTTTTCGATATAGAATTGCACCAGCTGCTCAATTATTTATTCACCACAGTGTGATTAAAGCCTTTCATACCGGGAATTAACGAGCAGGGGATAAAAATACGCGCGCGGAATGGAATTTCCAGATTCCCCTATTTTGATATTAAATTTCATTTATTCAAACACAGAAGTCAAAAAATACCGCCAGGCTGTTTCAATATCTGTTATAAAATTACCATGCTTTTTAACTGTTTACTCCGTTATCATACAAATGAGATTAAAAATTCATCAAGCATGCCTGGGCTTCCTACGTGATTCCGGATTGAACTGGAATTATTAATAGGAGATTATTACGCGCGTGAATGATAAAACGTGGAGTGAAATCTTTTTTCTTTTTCGCGAGCGAAATTAAATTCAAATATTTATCAAGCGATGTGTACAGCAATTGTTATAATTTCAAGCTTAGATATCCAAACTTCGTTCATTCGAAAGATACTTATTCAACGGATCTCTTCTAACGATTTATTTTATTCTACGCCATGTCTTTTCACGTGCTCGCATACTCTGCAGATTTTACTGAAATAACAAGATTATTGGAAGTCACATGGTTCTAACGTAATTCAATTCCCATCGAAACTCTTTTTATTCCTTACACATATATATCTCTTTGTCATTTAAACTTTATGGTTTATCGGAATTTTCCATCTTCTGACTGCATTGCGTCTGATCAAAAGAAAATTTTGCACGCGCTTTCGAATCTCGGACGATATTTTAGTGAATATTGATTGAATATCAGATATATTCACGAGCTTCAAACGTCGGATTTTATCCTCGTCTTTTGTTTTTTTTTTTTTTTTTTGCCTTTCGCGCAATTTTTTCACGGTCGATTCTCGGTCGGAGGTTAGCCGGAAAGTCGACCCCTTAAAAATTTATATTCCCTGCAGAGCGACGGGACTCAAAAAGTCCGGCTGGACAGGGCAGACGAAAATGAATTTACGAATCTTGTTTGCACCTTCCCTCGCTCGAATCCATCGCATGTTTAATTCATAGGAAATGCGTCCCAGCGCCGGCAGCGTTTCGAGTTTCTCACTGAACAGGAAATATCTGATGCCTGCTATCTTCGTATCCAAGAAACGTCGCTACGGTGACGTTCTACGGTAGGTGAAACGGAAGTAGTTAACATTGTATAAGGAAACCGAGGGATCGAAAATGTGTCGAACCAGAGAATCGAACAAGGGAGTACCGTCTTGATGTGCTTTGTGCAACCAATGGTGCCCATACCATGAGGTGTATCAAATGAGACAAAAAAAACTTAAATATATACGTCTAATATTGTAATAATTTCCACCTGTCTGTCTTTTCATTTGCCTTTGTAATGAATTTTTAAAATTGTAAAGGGAACTTTATGAACACCCTAGTATATTTAGCTATGTACGTAATTCTAATCGCGAGCTGGTAAAAATTCCACGAAGTAATACATATACATACGTATCTGATACTGTGAGATTCAGAAACAGCTATTTCTTAAGTATTCTATCATACTTCATTGTATTTAAAAATGTAACACACTTAATCACAAATTTAGATAAAAGTAGACAGTTAATATAGTTTCCTTGCCAAAAAAAAAAAATGACTAATATTTTTTTCCCTATTTTAACCTTTGTTTAGGCTATTTCATTCTATCACACTTCATTGTATTTAA
>NW_025110106.1:15506-16513 GCF_011392965.1 Frieseomelitta varia | reverse complement strand
AAAAAAAAAAAAAAAAAAAAAAGAATTACTAATATTTTTTTCCCTACTTTAGCCTCTGCTTAGGTCGAATCCCTTTCCTTTTTGCAGCATGATGTGCAAACGAAAACCCTCCGCCAGGACAGTCTACGTTTCGAATATTCCGGGCACGGTCAGGGGATGTAGCCTGGATCGGAGATAGATAGATCCACGAGATTCTCCCGGTGCGGGTTCTATCATCTATCGTTGGACAGTTAGCAATCCATACCTGGCCAGCTGCCAATCCGGGAAACGTTTCTCGATATTCCGATTGCCCTACCGCCATGACCCGTTGCTCGTTCCCCGTCGATATCGAAAAACTAATGTGCAAAGGGGCTACGGGTTCTTTTCTTCGATTCTCACCGATCCAGCTCGGCCCTTTCGCCACCAACTCGTTAGCAAGTAAAACTAATAACGCTCCGATTGATTTTCACAATGCCGCTGTTGCTTTGCGCGATTCTCGGTCAGTCAATTTATTCGAAATTCAAACACGTTCGAATAACAACTGCAAGGGAATATACAGGGTGTCCATAAAGTCTCTTTGCAATTTCAAAAATTTATCACAAAGGCAAATGAGGGTACAGATAAGTGGAAATATTACTGTCTACTTTATCAAAATTTGAGATTAAGTGTGTTATATTTTTAAATACAAAGTATGATAGAATGAAATAGGGAAGAAAATATTAGTCATTTTTTCTTTTTGCAAGGAAACTATATTAACTGTCTATTTTATCTAAATTTGAGATTAAGTGTGTTACATTTTTAAATACAATGAAGTGTGATAGAATGAAATAGCCTAAACAAAGGTTAAAATAGGGAAGAAAATATTACTTATTTTTTTTGCAAGGAAACTATATTAACTGTCTATTTTATCTAAATTTGGGACTAAGTGTGTTACATTATTAAATACCATGAAGTGTGATAGAATGAAATAGCCTAAACAAAGGTTAAAATAGGGAAAAAAATATTAGTCATTTTTTTTTGCAAGGAAA
>NW_025110106.1:0-14564 GCF_011392965.1 Frieseomelitta varia | reverse complement strand
GTTAAAATAGGGAAAAAAATATTAGTCATTTTTTTTTGCAAGGAAACTATATTAACTGTCTACTTTATCTAAATTTGGGATGAAGTGTGTTACATTTTTAAATACAATGAAGAATGAAATAACTGTTTCTGAAACTCACAGTATCAGATACGTGTATATATGTATTTTTGATACTTCGTTTCAGACACAGAGCGTGGAATTTTTACCAGCTCGCGATTAGAATTACGTACATAGCTAAATATACTAGGGTGTTCATAAAGTCCCTTTACAATTTCAAAAATTTATTACAAAGGCGAATGAAAAGACAGATAAGTGGAAATTATTACAAAATGAGAGGTATATATTTAAGTTTTTTTTCTGCCTCATTTACTATTAGTTGCCCGAAGCACATCAAGAAAGCACAGTACTCGATTTCTTGTCATGTTCGCTGTAGCACACCCTCATCAATGGTGGCAATCGCATCACTTGCCTTTGTAATAAATTTTTGACATTGTGGACACCCTGATGTAAAGTTTTAGAAAAAGAGTAGTAACGTATATAGAGAATTTATGGACACCCTGATGTAAAGTTTTAGAAAAAGAGTAGTAACGTATGTACAGTGACAAACAAACAGTTGTTTGTACAGTTGGTTCGTCGTAGGAACAGGAAATGGATGGATCAAAAGAAAGTTGACTTTCAATTGACAGAGAATATAAATATCATAGTTTTAGAAGACAGAATTATACTTGACAAGAGCAATGAATACTGTACTTCGCAAAATTCGTACATACTGTTGCAAAATTGTTACAATAAATTTTCAAAGTGTCCTTCATCTTGTGCTAGGCAACGATTCAATGATTCTGTTCAAATTTTATCTTTACTTTTTCTTTTTCGTAAAAATACACACACTTGGTCGAGTGTATAGTTTATCGGTTGAAAAAAAGATTTCGTATTTCCGGTAACAGATGGTTTTGAATTTACTTGGAAATTCGATTAACAGTACGTAGGGGGGGAGGGGGGGAGGAGAAAAAAAATTCCACCCTTGGGAGAGATTGCAAAAGCTCGTTAAGAGAGTGAATCACTCTCCGGCGATTTGGAAATAGGTAAAGTTTGCGAATCCTTCCCGCAATTGGAAATCCAGTAATTGGAAAAATGAAAAAATTCCGTTACCTTCGAATGGTATGAATGGTAGCTTTTCATTTCACCTCGAAAGTTTCTCTCTCAGGGGAAGAAGAAAAGAAAGAAAATTGTTTCGCTACGAAATGGCCAAGTTATTTACTACGACAACAGCCAATCCCTTCGAGTTTCGTACAATCTAATTGGAATTTGAAGAACAAAAAAATACTAATTAACATTTCATCCATCAGTAGAAGCAGAATTCAGTGATGTAAATTAACTAAAAGTTAATTAACAATTGAAATATTGCGTTAATGTAACGTTCGTTTTGTAACTTTTAATTGGATATGGCTGAATCATTGGGAACAACACAGCAAGCTATTTTTGAATGTAATGTAAGTGAATTTCTATCGTAGAGAACGTAAAAGGTGAAAAATAAAATCAAACGTTCTAAATTTTAATAATCTAACAGTAATCACTGTAATTGTAGCTATGATCAGATTATCGAGAATAAGGAAACTCCCTAATTAATAATTTCATAATTATATTAAATATAATTTATCAATATTAAATAATATTTATATAATAATTTAATTTTCATATATTGTAATATTATATATTTTAATATAATAATTATATTAAATTTATTAATTTTAGGTGAAATTTAAATTAATCTTAATAACATAAACTTTTATATTAAAATATATAAAAACTAGAATTAGACAGCCTATTATATTAATTCAAGAATAAAATTTTTATAATTAAATGTTGAATCATTAAAACAATGTTTTAATCTATTTAGGGAAATTCGTTGTTTAATTTGACAATTATCCACGATAAGATATACTTAAATTATATTTATGTACTGTTCTTATAATTTATAAGTAAAAATTAATTATGGAAAAAATTTTTACGAAATAACAAAAGGGCCCCACCCTCATGCCCCGCCTTTCTTTCGAAGCTCTGTCCTTGATTGCATTCCCGTTTTCCGTGGAAACGCGGATGGTCTCGCGAGCGATCCTTTTTCCAAAGTATATTTCTGCCACGATGAGCGCCGTTCCATCCCATTGTTTCCACCTCAAAGGACGTTCCACCGTAGGTGCATACTTCGTTTAACCACCCAGCGTTCAACCGCCGACCAACGAGTTGACTTTCACGTTCGTGAATTTTACGCGAGGTTTGCGTGCAAGCCAAGAATTTATCCATCGACGTAAATTCTGCTGACTCCGTTTCGCCTCTGTTCAATTTTACGAAACGTCGGTGGCTTCGTAGAGCGCGCGCGTGATTTGCAGAGACAGCGCGTCTGGTCGTTTAAATACGCTAATGATCCGCAAAGCTACGCGATTTTAATCACGCCGGTGGGTCGATTGCCGTGAAGGAATCGTTACGATATATTTGTTCGTTCATCGTTTGGAATTAAGTGCATGGAGGGCGGGGGGGGGGGGAGTATATTACCGTTTTATCCTGATTTATCGGTAGTTAACCATTGGAAAGAGGGCACCGAGTCAATTCTGTTTCGTACTTTCATATTTTCAAGTCGCTATTTAACTTGTACAGGATGGCCACTAAAAAACTGAAAGGTTTGAAGAAGTCACAACTTTTATATTAATTATATATAAATATAATAAATGTATTATAATATATTGATAGTATAACATATTAATATAATATATTATTATTATAACAATAATATACTATTAATATATATATATAATATATTAATAGTATAACATATTAATATAATATATTATTATTATAATATAAGTACAATATATTAATGGTATAGTATAGTATAAGTACAATATATTAATAGTATAGTATAGTATAAGTATACTATATCAATAGTATAGTATAGTATAAGTATAATATATTAATTATATTTCCAAATAAAATAATAAAATATTTAAAAAAAACATGTGTTTGTAAAAGTTATTTTTGTTTTGTGTCATTCTTTCAGTGACCACTCCGCACTTGGAAATATAATACTTTAAAAATGACCCTCCGCCAACATTATTCCACACAGAATGCGAGAATTTCATTGTTTAATTTCGCGAATTGTGTGCTCTTACTGCAAAAGTTTTGGCTAAAGTTTCGTTCGTACGTTAAGCTGAGAGACTGTAGCAGATGCGTCAGAATTTCTTCAGACGTTTCACGATACTCGAAACTAAATGAAAAATCAAGCGAGGAAATGAAAGATCTACAATGCTAGACACGCTAGTGGGAAAACCATATTGCCAGCGGACATGTCATAAATATCATAAGGAATAAGTTAAAAATAATTTAAGATTGAAATATACGAAAATAACATTGCAAAAATGTAAACGTAAAATATCCAAAGTGACATACTCGAAGGTGAAACAAATCTCTATGCGTGTATTTTTTCCTCACGTTTATGTGTATTTTTATCGACAACAATAAAATTTAGTCATCACGTGGGAATAAGAAGCCTTTTTATTCGACTCCCCGTTTTATTGCTATAAAACGATGCATTGAGAGCAAATGTGGACTAAGCTATTATTTATTCTGAACACGAGTTTATAGCGTTCATTTGTTTCAATAAGCTATTTATACCAATAAGTCGTAATTACCAATGAACTCTGTATATTATTATCGCAGAAGAGTGGAGGAATTAATTTTTTTTCAGGCCTAGATGACACAGTATTACGAAATTATGTTATTGCACTGAATGTTTTATGCTCACGTTTATTTTAAACAGCAAATTACTCAATTTGTTGAATATTAGGGTTGCTCCACTTTCGCTCTTTATATCTCGAATAAAATGTTTGGCGTATAAAGATCTCAGGCTGTGACGTAACGTAGAAGATTCTATCAATCTTCTACTATCTATCTACTTCTACTGACTGGACACATAATTACACAAATAATTTAATTTAATTTATAATTTAGCATACTAATCTAAATACATCGTAGTATATGTACATTATAAACAAAAAACACACGTAAAGATAAAAGAAAATATCTGGCAAACAAAGTGGCAGTTTATTAAAATAATAAAAGAGAAAGTGAATTGTATTCAGAATAAAAGGAAAGGTAAATTTTATTCAAATATTGTCCTACGACATTTCGTTACTAGACTTTGAATATTTATACAAGCTATTTTAGACAGGAAATTGCTTTTCCTTACTGAATGTTATGAAAAGTATTTTGAATATTTTATACATCAGTTTCGTGCATTTTCAAGCGAAGAACACAAAGAACGTTGAGAAACGAAAAGAAAACATCGAAGCTCGCCACTATAAAATTTCAGGCAGTCTCGCAAAAGATGCAAAATGTAGAACAGCGATAAGACAAAAAAATAAAACAAAAAAAAAAAAAAAAAATAACATGTCCATTTATAGTCAAAGAATTTGATCGCTGCCTACGAGTTCGTCGTTCATCTACCTCTAGACGTTTTTCATTCTCTCACTCGACAACGTATTTATATATAATGGCAGAGTAAGCGTATCTACTGTACAACAAACCCAAAATTTATTGCGCCGAATTTCCGAAATAAACACCTGAACGTGAGAGGTGGCAATTACCGTGCACGTACAATCCTGAATGTGGTTACCAAATTGAAAGCACAAGGGGTCAGAGAAAGGGTTAACCTCTTGCGCTGGCAATTGGTTCGCGGACCATAACGAGTGACCAAACCGTATACAATAATTCATCTTCTCTTTGAAGTCATCGGTATATCACTGGATACAAATTACTAAGAGGTAATAAATTTATTATTTGCTTTGTCTGTGTTATATTTTTATATTTATATATTTTATTATTTTTATATTTTACATTTCAATATTTTTATATTTTTATATTTTACATTTCAATATTTTTATATTTTTATATTTTACATTTCAATATTTTTATATTTTTATATTTTACATTTCAATATTTTTATATTTTTATATTTTACATTTCAATATTTTTATATTTTTATATTTTACATTTCAATATTTTTATATTTTTATATTTTACATTTCAATATTTTTATATTTTTATATTTTATTATTTTTACGTTTTACATTTCAATATTTTTATATTTTTATATTTTATTATTTTTACGTTTTACATTTCAATATTTTTATATTTATATATTTTATTATTTTTACGTTTTATATTTCAATATTTATATATTTTATTATTTTTACATTTTATATTTCTACATTTTATATTTCAATATTTTTATATTTATATATTTTATTATTCCTACATTTTATATTTCAACATTTCAGTATTTATATATTTTATTATTTTTACATTTTATATCTCAATATTTTTATATTTACGTTTTTTATATTTCAATATACTCAAGACTGAAAGAATACTGCAATATTTGGACCAAATATTCTCGACGTATATAGCACGAGAGATCAACGTTAGGATCAACGAAAATAACTCGAACACGCGAACCCGCGGCCGGCCAATTGCTAACTGTTATAACCTGCAATAATCCACGTGCGAAAGACACGATTAATTGTTCGAATTGATGGGCTTTCTTGGATATTTCGTTCTAACGATCGAGCGTGCCAGCACAATGTACATAATACGTAACGTTACAGTGGGGCCCCTTTGTGGCCTGCTGCATAGAATGAAAGGCATCTTTTAATCTCGGCACGGCGCACGACTAGGTTAGAAGAACACAGAGGAATAAGGAAACTGGCGTTTCCGCATCCTAACGGCCGCTGATACTGGCAAAGGGGCCGCGTCTCGCCTCTGGTAATGATTAACGTAATCTACCAGGAAATTTCCCCCCATTGTGCCCCGGGCCTCGCTGTTCCTCCGCCACTTTTACAGTCTCTTCGCGGCCACGAGGCTATTCAATTGTCAGAGAGAACCTGTTCATGTTCGACGCTGTTGCGCAGCATATATGAATAATTACCGCGTGAAAGAAGATGTTTGCAGTTAGGGTACAATTGAGTGTAACTGCGAGTGACTATGTAGCACGTATCAGCAGCTTCGAACCAGTTTATTTACTACCGGTTCAAGGTGGATTGGCACGTTTGTTCGTTAATATCAGAACATTTACAAGGTGGCTTAGATAAACTTTCATCCATGTTAAATCACATGCTACACTAATCTACTGTATTTGTATTTCAAAAGTTAGTTTAATGTTTCGTATATATATATTTTTTTTTTACTATACCATCTATACAACGATAGATGTGTTCATTTTCTTTAATACAATGTATCAAAAGATTCACGTGTATATGCCACAGATAGTTTCTAATCAGAAGTACATGCATAAAAATCTTGGAATTTTTCAACATTTTTATTTCTAACATTTAGTGCTTGTCTATACTTTACTCTTTACTATTCAGTACGTGGGCTATCGCGTATGCATATTTTATGATACAATGTATCAACAGAGTCTTTATTATGTAAAGTATGTTTTATATTTCTTGTATTTAATTATATTGTACGCGTTGTATTTATTGTAAACGCAATTCATATTGTATTGTAATAATTTATATTGTATATTAATTCATATTGTATTGTAATAATTTATATTGTATATTAATCATTGTAATTGATTTATGTCGCATATTGTGTGTACAATTTATATTCGTATTTTTATTATACGGATATAGTACTTGTCCTAAGATTTCTGTTCATACAGTGGCTCACGGAAGTTCTCGACAAATACGAAATAGATATAATATAAAATTATATAATACTAATATTTTATATACTATAATATAAAATATAATATTATAGTATAGTATGTTATAATATAAAATATAATATAATATAATAAAATATAAATATATATAATATAAAATATAATAATAAAAATATAATATATAATATAAATAAATAGATATTACGATTGCTACTATAAATCGATAACTATCACGAAAGAGTTTTCGTTTAATATCATTTAAAGAAGGAGGTACTACTTTTATGAACCACTGAAATGTCGTTTATTTAATTGATCTTTAACTGTGTTTCGTTGTCAGTTCCCATTAGAAGAACATACAATCACTACGTTATCTCTCAGAATTCTCGTCGATCAATCATTTTCCAGATAATCTAGATTAATGAACGCACTTTGCACGAAATCAGCAGATGCCTCGGTACTTACGAGCAAGGATGTACTCGCTCAATTAGCAGATAACGAATTTTCTATCAGCGCCAACATCTCGTATGAAGACGTTAGTTGCCCGGCCACGATGGAGAAGAACTACTCCATTTTCCTCTACAGTTGGGAACTCGCGAACCGTATAAAGGGAATCTACACGATCTCTTTTTCTTTGCCTCTTTGCCTCTTCCTCCACCTTTCTTCCTTGTACGCTGCATCGTCGATGAGATCATCGGAGCTCGATAAACCGACCGTGAATGCACCGTGAGTTAACCAAAGAGCATCCTTTGTCTCGACTTCGCGACTACCGATACCGATACCGGTTTATTTTCATCATTCTTCGACATTTCGTTCCAACCGTTCGATGTCCGAAATACCTAACTGGACTGACGAACTTCGTCCAGACGCAAATTGAATCTTAATCACTTGCGCTGGCAACCGATTGCGGACCATAACGAGCGACGTTTACAGTAATTCGTCGCTTTCTTTTTGAGACTCGTCGGTACGATGATATGGAATTATATGGATAGAAATTATTGAGAAGTAATAAATTTATTATTTGCTTTGCCCATTTCGTTTTGTTTGCAATGTACTTAAACCGAGAAGACATTATATTCACATTTTTATTATACGGGCATAGTACTTGTGAAATAATGTACTTGATATACTTAAAATTGAGAAGAATATTACAATTTTGGAACAAAAAGTTCTCGACGTGCTATTTAACTATTATTCTCGACAGTGCTATGCGGCGCGATAGCGCTTTCTTGACGTAATCGCGAAAAAAAATGCCAAGCAACACGACAAAAGTCAATGAAGCAGAAACCTATGCCTATATTCACGCATTTAGGTTTCATCGGAAAGGAAATAATTAGACGAGGATGCTTCGATGTAAGTGACGACGGCCATGATCGTGTCTTATACACTAAAACGTGTGATACTAAAACGATTAAGAATATCGAATCCTAGTCCAGTCCTTGAAGACGAGGCACAGATCGATACTCGTTTCTAACTTGTTTCCGCTAACGAAAGCTGGCTCAAGTCTGGGCCAAGTTTCAGACACCATAACAAAATTCAATTCCACAGACATGGAACAAACGGTTGAACATCGAAATATCCAGGACACTGTATCAACAGACGCAAAGATGGAAACTGTGTCCTCTTGGCAAACGACTGTCTCTTGACTCATTAACTTCAACTCACTGCCGTCAATTACCACGAACAGCTATTATCGCCGATAATAGCCACGAAATAGAAATCCGGCCGTGGCGAAAGCAGGATAAACGGGCCATAAGTCGTCAGCCGTTGTGCCACATAATCAGCAAACTTGCTGCTGAGTCTAATCTCGCGCGTCCAGCCATTCTTCCCATTGGAAAATGCGGCGACGTTGCGGACTGTTGCGTGATACTGCGCGGAACGAGGCTTGCCATGATGGTATTTCCTACGCGGCAGGAAATTAGATTCGTCGCCGCGGACAGACGCGCTGATAGCGTTTCATTCTTCCCCGTGATAACGAGAAACGAGGTCAATTGCCTTACTTCGTTGACGCCGCGAGATCGCTGTTGCCTCTGGGGTCTGTTAGCATTAGGCAACAGAGGAACGATTCGTCTAATGCCTCGGCGAAGCACCGAGTCGTTTTTCCTTCAATTTCCACGCGTTTTTCTCCGCTCCTTTCTGTCTTCTTCTCCCTTTCCGAAACGACTTTCGACCACTTTGAGTCTACCAGAGCAATTCTTGCCTGGGACGTTGGCTTTCTCGATTGAAACGATCGTTTCCGCTGAGAATGGACGAATTTCACTGTTTCTACGGTTCTACAATGGAATTCTATGTGTCGTGTTGTAAACACGGAGAAAGGATAATTGTATTGTATCTAGAGTTAGGGTTTGGGTTAGAAACACTAAAGGATTTGAAAAATTCAGAAAAAAAAATTTTAGTTCAAATAGATGTATATTAATTATATATAAATATAATAAATATATTGTAATATATTTATAAATATAATATATTAATAGTATAGTAAAAGTATAACATATTAATATAATAATATACTATATTATAATATATTAATATAATAATAATAATATACTATTAATACATTAATAGTATAGTATAATATATTAATTATGTGTCTAAATAAAATAATAAAAAATTTAAAAAAAAACATGTGTTTGTGAAAGTTATTTTTGTTTTGTGTCATTCAGTCTTGGAATTGAAAAACTGAAAGGTTTGAAAAATTTATACAAAAAAAAAAAATTTTAATTCAAATAAATATATTATAATATATTTATAAGTATAATATATTAATAGTATAATGTAAGTATAACATATTAATATAATACACTATATTATAATATATTAATAATAATATAATATTGGTATATTAATAGTACAGTATAATTATAAATATAACATATTAATATAATATACTATATTATAATATAACATAATAATATACTATTAATGTATTAATAGCATATAGGTATAGTATAAATATAATATATTAATTATATTTCCAAATAAGATAATAAAAAATTTAAAAAACATGCGTTTGTAAAAGTTATTTTTGTTTTGTGTCATTCAGTCTTTGAGTGACCACCCTGTATTTCCTATTTTATCGTAATCGAATTTCCCTTGTGAAATAATATTTTCTATTATAAATGTTTTTTTTAGAGACGTTCGAATTCGACAATTCTCGCGCCTTTACCCCTTCCCCTTGTAAGTTGTAAAGACATGTTTGAAGAGAAACGAACTCAGGTTTCAGAGCTCAGTTAACGAAACTGAGAGATTATCACTTTCCTTTGTGAAATTAGAAAAACTGAAAGTGTCGATCCTCACGATCCTTTCTTTTTCGGTCATTTTCAACCAATTGGTAACGCACGAGGAGTCAAACGGAATACGGCTAACAGCCTCGCAGTCATGTTTGCGTATCATGCCATTTATTTATCTCGACTGTCTATGCTAATGTTTCCAAACTGGCGGCAAACACCGAGGCAACGTGCACGTGCATCCAAGTAGTAGCAATTCTCTCTCTCTCTCTCTCTGAGGCAGAACATCGGTCAAACTTTGCTCCTGGTTGCTATTGGCTGTGTTTACCTTCAGCCGCGCGTATCGTTCTGCTCGACAAGAAACACCGGAATCGCGTGTAACGTCGAATCCGCTGTAACTCTCGAACCGTGCGGTGCACGTGGATGTTTCGATCAACCAGACACCCCGACTATGGCTTCCGCTCTAACCATCCTCTCGCGCCGGCTTTACCCATGTCTCGTTCCTCTTTACCCACGAATCGTTTTACAAATTCCGCGCGCGACCAGCTGTCACTCACGCGAGATTAATCGGATCTCGCGTAACAGGTCCGAAAAGTTGAAGTCAAAACACTTTCGTGGCGTGCGGCCGATATCTGTCGGAAGTTTTGATAATCTTTGCTTATTGTTAGTCTAATTGTGAAGTGAGATATCATTGGACGCGGATTCGTACCTTTATTTATATAAATACGGACGTTATTCGTATTTGTTTTATTTTATTCGTCATTTAATTCACTTCTAATCAACTGTCAGCGATATCGGTATTTATTTTTATCCTGTTTTATTTTATTGGCATTTAATTTATTTCCAATCAGCTACTATTCGCATTTGTGTTTATTTTATTCCTGATCTATTTCATTTTATTCGTATTTAATTTATTTCTAATCAGCTACTATTTGCATTTGCATTTATTTTATTCCTGATCTATTTCATTTTATTTATTTTACTCGCATTTAATTTATTTCTAATCATAAACTACTAGTAACATCGTATTTATTTTTATCCTATTATTTTATTTTATTTTATTCGTATTTAATTTAGTTCCAATCAGCCACTAGTATTTGTATTTGTTTTATTCCTGATCTATTTCCTTTTATTTATTTTATTCGTATTTAATTGATTTCTAATCACTAGTAATATTTTTATCCTATTTTATTTTATTCGTATTTAATTTATTTCCAATCAGCTACTATTTGCACTTGCATTTATTTCGTTTCTGATCTATTTCATTTTACTCGCATTTAATTTATTTCTAATCAACTACTAGTAACATCGTATTTATTTTTATCCTATTATTTTATTTTATTTTATTCGTATTTAATTTAGACCCAATCAGCCACTAGTATTTGCATTTGTTTTATTTCTGATCTATTTCGTTTTATTTATTTTAATCGTATTTAATTTAGCTCTAATCAGCCACTAGTAATATCATCAGTTGTCAAAGAAGCACATTGAGCAATCTGACGACTTTTGTTTCTCAGCACTGGCGGACAAAGACATCATGATCGACGTCCATACTCATGTGACAACGTATCGTCCGTTTAATTTCCTCCCTTTTCAAATGAAACGTTTACGCATGAAAATCTTAAACATTACAGAATGAATATAATATGAAATATAGGAACTGCAGTCCTGCTCTCTTGGAAACATGGGAATATAAATTACTTATGAATACATTCAGTCTACAGAATCATAATCTCTTTGTTTACATATATTACCTCTATATTTACTATATTATTACCTCTATATTTACTATATATTTAATCTCTATATTACTATATATGCATTCTACGCTTGTTTGAGGTTTGCTTCAAACATTCCGAAACTTCTCCCTTCCCTCCCCCTCGCCGGTAGAAAATTTATCATTCGATCGAGACGCCATCCGAGACGATTATTTCGGTCGTGCCTCGGACACAAAAAAAAACCAGCCTTCCTCGCGTGTAACTCGCGTCAAAAATACTTTTTGAGGGGACGCCTCGTTTATTTTGTCCCCCGGCGTATCTCGCGCGAAGAAGAGGATTCATCGGCTTAAAAATAACCACGGTAACAAAACACTTCCTTCGGAACGTCTATCTCGGAGCCAGTGATCCAGAACTCCGTGACGGACGAGAATTATCGCGGTAAAACGGCATGTGTCATCGACTAAAGAGAATACACACCGTCGACCTCTCGAGAGACGGCCACGCGACAGGTAGGTCGCACAGTTAACGCTGCCTGTGGCTTGCGTTCCGTATTCGCGGCGCGGCGCGACATTTGCATCGAAATTGTTGCACCGTCGACGACACGGCGTGCCTAGCATTTCAAGCCGGGGACCGTCTGCTAATTCCACGCCGCATTTCTGCTTTTACTTTGCGCTGAAACAACGCGCAATAATTCACGGCGAGATTGTTGCCGGCAAGGTTCGATGCAGACCAGTGACTCTTCTCGCTTCTCGCGGACCCGCTCCAACTACGATGCTCATTGAGATGTGCCAACAGACAGTGGGTGAAAAAAGTGGATGTTATACTTGACCAATCGAGCACTAATTTTGTATGAACAATTGCAAATTGAAGGGTTTTCGTGGAGAACGTCGAACGAGAGCGTCAAATTTTTTGAGGGAAAGAAAAGCTACTGTTTATGGGTGCTCTAATCTTGCCTGTTCCTTGATTATATAGAGTGGCAAACCTGTGTTTTTTTTTTTTTTTTTTTTTTATATTTATTTTTAAGTAGAATGTATGGAAGTCAAATATCTGAGGAAAGGAGGAGCTACTGTTTATTTAAATTTGCGAATTGGTGCTAATCTTGTTTGTTCCTAGATTATATAGAGTGGCAAATTATTTTATATATATATATATATATATATATATATAAATAAAATAAAATAAAACTATATATATTATAATATATATAGTAAAAAAATAATATATATTAAAAACTATATATATTATAATACTATACTATACTATATATATTATAATATATATAGTAAAAAAATAAAACTATATATATTATAATACTATACTATACTATATATATTATAATATATAAAATAAAATAAAACTATATATACTATACTATATATATTATAATATATAAAATAATACAACAAAAACTTGAAAATAATATATTATAAATATTTTATATATTTTTGTTGTACAATTTTACATATATAATATATTATTTTCAAGTAGAACGTACGTGTTGGAAATATAATAATGACTGAAAATTTAGTGTTTGGCTTATATGTTTTATTAATATCGTGAAAATTCCAAGGAAATTCCAAAGTTTTCAACGTACATTCTGCAATTTGATGAAATTTCGGTAAATCGACACTTATTTAATTTACAATTTGTTCAACTTTATTAAATAACAATTAATTTTATTGTGCCAAATATCGCTGCCCGATCTTTCAATCAAGCTAGAGTATATTAAATTCTGTACTGATTTATTAACTTGATATGTACTACGAACGCACAATAGAATTTGATTAAAATTCATTAGAAAGTGTAGTGCATATGCGGATAGTAAGTTTTTGCAACCCACTGTACTGTAGCGTGGCGATAAAATAATGCTTCCTATTATTATGATAATAATTGTGCGTATGTATATTGGAATGTAAATAGAGTGATTTCACAACTGTGAACGCGGCTGAAAAGGAAATGATATACAATACGGTTCGTTATTATTCGCACGATACACTTTTACTATTGAATCAATTATAAGTAATGGACTGTTGGTAGCAGGCATGAAATGTTCTTAGATTTACAAGTTATGCCTAATAAATTTGTAAACTGGATGTAAATTATATTCCCATTTCTGATATAACTAAGAAAGTAGCACTACTGTTTTCATATTTCATACGATATTTCATATTACATTCACTCTGCGCAATGTTCATGATTTTTTACAATAAATGCACAAAGATCCGCAGTCTATTTAAAGAAACATACACTGAATTGATATCAATTAAATATCTCGTTTAAAAGAATTAAATACATACATAAATACATATATATATGTGTATATACTATATACATCCTGTTGTATAAAATATATATTATAATTCTAGATAATATAACGAATAAATAATGAACAATACATGGACCAACTAAATGGGATCACGCTCAACAAGAATATCCAAAAAACAAATGCAGGTTTAATTTAAAAATTTAAATTTAATTTAATTCTAAAGAATTATTTCAATTAAAATTTTCTATTTAATTTAAAAAAATACAATAACGACGTGATTCATCCAGAATCTGGTAAATAAACGACCATTAGAGAAAAATATATAATTTGTCTCTTAAAATACTAGAATTTCGTCCTCGCGAGTATTTTTGTGCAACAGAAAATTGCGGAGATATTCAGCTGGTCATTGCAAATAAACGAATCACATCGTTTAGCGAAACCACATAGTGTAATGCAACTTACATTCTCTTTGGTCGAGGAGATCTGCCGCCTGGTCCTGCCGTGATAAACACGCGGTCTAACCAACGTGTGCCTGCTGAAATCTGGCGACGGTCCTGCAACAGAAACGATTGATTCGTTAGAGCAAATCGTTCGAGGGATGTTGTTTGTTTTCTTTCTTTCTTCCTTTTTTTTTTTTT
>NW_025110105.1:127763-257690 GCF_011392965.1 Frieseomelitta varia | reverse complement strand
TTTTTTTTTTTTTTTTTTTTATCACCCGAAGGACGAAAAGCACAGGGAAAATCGATATTTAAGGTTCAAAATGCTGCCATTTTTTAAATTTTCGAAATTTCGCTGTTTCCGTGGTTCATGCGATAGCCATATTTATACTAATTAAGATGCATTTTGGTTTTTTCGTTTCAAATAACCAGATGAACCGGAATCACGTCAGCCATTCGAACCCTGTTTTTAAAAACATGCTTTACCTAAGGCTATATAATTTCCACAACTTTCGTTAATTTCGTTAAGAAACAAAATTGTAAATACTCTTTAAGTATGAATAAATGTGTGTGCGAAAACTGCATACCAAAACGTATCATCGTTTCCTTAGGAAAAAATTCCAAAGAAGTCGATTTTTACAAGCTGGATTACCAGAATACCACCTTAAGGATCATACGTATATTTTTTTTCGTTGCAAATCGAAAGAACATTAAATTCCAAGCAAAAAAAAAAAAAAAAAAAAGGTACTCAAGCCTAGTGGTTAAGGAGATATTTCACAGGAGGATAATTTAAAAGTTATTTCAAGTGTGCAAGTTATGTGAATCGCTCTGTACATTATGTGTACTGGAAGTGTGCACTGGTTTTGAAAATACCAGACGACGGAGAGTCCGGTCAATATCATCGCGTAGTCTTTTCGCTGCCGAGGCAGGCAACGGTCGGGAAAGCCATTGGTTAAAAGCCGTGGAAACGCGGGCGATACGTATACTTATCATCGTCGGAAGCCGGCGTTGTAGAAAAATTGGAAACGTTCCACGGAACTTTCGTCTCGTTCGAGATTTGCGAGCGAGCGTCGTCTGAGAAATTTCAGGCGGCGGAAGAGTGGATTTGGAGAGCAAAGGCTTTCTTTCGCGAGTTGGAATCTGGGCTTTCGAAGTCTCCGCGGTGGAACGATCGCGGTACGAAGGCATTTTCTCAGATGGCGCTGTCCTCTCCGCGTAGAGGAAAGGAGAAGATCGTTTGTACGTTCGATGTTTCCCGTAGAAATTACGAACGTCGATAAGAAGACGATATCTGCCGTTGGCGCGGCTTAAAGCGATGAACGATCATCGGTGCAATAAAACGGTCGTCGTTTTCCCGAGGGAGGTTTTCCATCGAAATATCGATAGTTGTCGCGGACAGGGTTGACACGGAACACGTTTCAATTTGATCGATGGACGTTGAAAGAGTCGATCCTCTCTCCCCTTCTTTTCTTTTTCTCGTCCGTCAGCAGATGAGGAATCTCTCGAGAAACGATTGAGAATTGTGGCTCGCGTGACCGCGTAATTGATCTGTCTCTTTATTTAATGGGAAAGTCCATTGAGGGGAGAAAATGAGGAAGTAAACGATAAAGTAAAATGTCACGGAGCAGTGGTATAAATGTAAATGTAAAAGGAGCAATATTGTGTTTGCGAAAGGGGGACGCGTTGTTTGATCTAAGATCGAGAGTCGTTACAAAAGTCAGTAGAGATTAAAGTCTTTAATAATCTAATGTTAGTTGTATTAGAAACTCTGGATGTAGAGTCAAATGGTCAAAGTTTGATGTTTTTTTTTTTTTATAAATCTTGGATCTAAGGAAATATTTAGAAGGCGTATTTGTGTTAAATAATTTTTAATAAATATTTTAACAAGCATTTTTATTAATTTAATAAATATCAAATGATATAAATTATAAATTATAAAAATAATAATTAAATAAATTATAATTGTATAAATTAATTTTTATTAATTTAACAAATATTAATATTTGTAGTAAATAATTTTTAATAAATATTTTAATAAAGTCAGTACACAGTCAAGTTCCGTACACAGGCAAAAAGCAAGTTAGAAATTTAACGCCAGTCTACACGCATGCATCTGAGAAAGTATATGTTTACAATTGTGATCATTAAACGCTGTATTAATCGCTCAAAACTTGCGATTAAATTATATTATTATTTAGAATATTATTAACTATTTCTTATTCAATTCGTATTGTAATAAATTTATTAAATAATAAATTAATATTAAATATAATTTATTTTTATGAAGATAAATTAATAAATTTTTGTGTATAATATTTATAATAATAATTATATTAATATTAAGAAAAATTATTTTTAATTTTAATTTATTAAAAATTTATAAATATTTTATTATTAAAATATTTATTTTAAGTTTTATTATAAATTTAATTTTAATAAAAATAAATTTTAAAACAATATTAATTATTTTTTAAAGTTTTATTTATGTATTTAATATATATAGAATTACTATTTATTATTTTAATAAATTTTCAAATAAATATATAATAATTTATGAAAAAACATTTTACGAAATTCATGACAAAACGCATGAATTTGTGCTGAATTCTTTCTATTGTAGAGTACAATAGATTGCACAGTAAAGTAAAATAGATTACAAAGTAAAATGTGATAAATTACGTAGAAGATGTGAAGCTTAAAATATTCAAACGCTGTTAAGAATCGTGCGCGGTGAAATTTCCTTTTTCAAACGATTGCCTCCAAAAATTCGAAAAATTTGACAGACGCGTTTGAAGGAACGGCCGCGTTCGAACGAACAGAGTCGGTGGAGCGCGTTTCTCCGCTCGAAATGCATGGAGATAGAGTTGTAAGGGAATTTAATTTCCTTTTCTTTGCCGGCAACTGTGGAGAAGCGACACTCTCGGCCGTATTTCGTTCCCTCGCTCGCTATATTTTATTAGCGAGTTTCTCGAATACTCGAAGCTACCAACTTCCTCCGATGCGCAGACTCTCTCCCCGTACTCTCCATTGAGATGCGAAAACACGATTCGCTTGGTTGAAAACAAAAAGAAAGAGAAAGGAAAAAAAAAACGACGAGGCGTTATTTGATTAATTGATAGCCGATTGATGTACCGACTGGGTCACATTCGATTAATTAATATTATCTGAATCACGAAACTCCGGCACACGTTCACATTCACGCAACGAGACCGAATGGATACGGACAAACGGCTAATTAATGTTTACGTCAAAGTATGTGTTCATTCGATGCGCAATCTGCATTATCTGCGTTCAATATCTGTATTATGCAACGAGCGGCTGGAAATTAATAATCGTTGAAATTTCACGTCTCGTTGGTCGGATGTCATTCTCTAAAAAAAAAAAAGCGAGAGAGAGAGAGAGAGAGAGAGAGAGAGAGAAGCTAAAAGTAAAGCCGTAAATGTTTGATCATCTGCACGATCTGCCAGTAAAAACCAATTCGTCGAAAATCAATAGAGAACGGAAAAGTCGCTTTGTAGGAGTTGGAATTAAAAACGTAACGTTCCCGCGGAAATTTTGCCCGCGTTCGAAACGCAAAATCCTGAAAAAAAAAAAAAAACGGGGACTACGGAGCGAAAAATTTACACTATGGAGTAGTAAAAATTCTCTCTTTGTCTCTCAAAATCGGGCAAACGCCCCGAGAAATGGTCGCGGCAAAAAGAGCGATCCTAATCTCTGTGAAACCAAAATTATGCAATTGACTTGTTAATGGAGGGCGATTTAATGTTTGGGGTGACAGATCGTTTGAACATTCGTCGATGCAAATCGATATTAAACGATGTTTAGGCGAAATTTACACATGGTGGATCCACGCATCTTTTTTTCCAGTTCTTTTTTTCTTTTTTTTGCGAAAGTATCTTTACGAAAACGAATGATCAATCTTATGATAACATTCATATGTTATCTAACTAAATCTGTTTCTGTAAATAATTCGCTGCGTATAAAGGTAGCGTGGCCGGTAAAAATTTTCAATAATGTAAAAACTGTAGTAAAAATTTACAATAATATAAAAGTGTAAATATAACTGTAGTAAAAATTTACAATAATACAAAAGTGTAAATATAACTGTAGTAAAAATTTACAATAATATAAAAGTATAAATAACATAAATAATATAAATGATATAAAAAATATAAATATTTATATAATGTATAAAATATAATTCGAGAGTTGAAAAACTATTGACACATCTGTGTTTTATCTATTTAGTTTAGGCAGTTATTAGAAAAACTACGAAAAATATCCCTTTATGTACATTATATGTAGATTACATCCGTCGACAGGTTGGCGTGCTTCAAAACGTAGCAGAAGGGGGAGAAAAAAGCTTCAGCTACCCTTTAATCTTTCTATGTCTCGTCTCGTTCCATTTTGGCTACTCTCTCTCTTCGTCGCGCAACGATAATGCGTTTCCACAATATGTTCGATTCAAGCTAGAAATATTGCCCGTCTTCGCGTTATTCGTCGAATTAAACGTCCGAACAAATTCTCTGCAAATTTTTCGCGTAAACGCGAAAACGACTACAGACGCTCACGGCTGACTCGGAGACCGTGTCTCTTCATTCGTGTTTTAACGGGCTGTTTCTCGGAACGCTGATCGAGCATTCGAAGACATCAGCACCGTCTAGACGTGTTCTAGGAGGGTGTCCTTTCTTTTATTAGCTATTGGGAAGTTCCGGCAGGCGAGTTTATTCGTTTCCTGCGCGATCGAACTTTATGTCAGCGATTCATGGCGCTTCACAATGTGAACAGGGATCCCCGGATGCGAGTAATATGGCGAAACGAGCCTGCATATACGTGCGATCTGCAAGAGGATCCGGCCCCGAAGAGGCAGATTCGCCTGCTGTTTCTACTTTGTTCCGCATCGCGGATAACGTGGCGACGATCGCAGTATGAAAATCCATCCTTATGCTCGTTACTTGTTATTTTTCTTGATCGCTTCAACATTTAACTCGTCTGAAATATATTTTATTTCCAACACGAACGTTTCAACACTTTTCCATGTTTTATTTTCCAGAAAAGAGTCAATTCAAGTATCAAATTTTTCTTGATCGCTTCAACATTTAACTCGTCTGAAATATATTTTATTCCCAACACGAACGTTTGCACGTGTGACAATACGTTTCAACATTTTTCCATGTTTTATTTTCCACAAAAAATTCAATTCAAGTATCAAATTTTTCCTGATCGCTTCAACATTTAACTCGTCTGAAATATATTTTACTGCCAACACGAACGTTTCAATGTGAGACAATGCAACGTTTCAACATTTTCCCGTGTTTTCCACAAAAAATACAATTCAAGTAACAAATTGTAATTACTTTTCTCTTACGACGAGTATACTCGTCGTTGCACGAAAAAATTACCATTTCTTCGTGACTCGTCATTCACAGTTAAGAGATTAATCGTTCCCACACTTGTACATTGTCAGTGTTTCACAACCGACGAAGAAACATCAGAAACATCTTTCTGTCACTGCACAAATTCGAAAGTTCCAAATTCGGGGACAGAAATCGAACGGATGTCAGGTTCTCTCTCGGACGAATTTACGCGTCTTCGTCAGAGACGTCCGCGCCATTCAGAGAGCACTTCTCTCTCTCTCTTTCTCTCTCTCTTTCTTCCCGCCTATATAAAAGTTTCTGCCCGCGAGAGAGTGGCATGCTTGACGATCAATCCTCGCGCGGTTGCAGATGGTTCGCGTTAGTGGGTCGTGGCTTATCGCGGTAAACGCCGCGCTCGTAAATCTGATCGCGTTTACAGCTTGCTCGCTGTTTACGCTGGTGTGCAGGCGTCGTCGTCGTCATCGTCGCTCTTGGTCACGAAATCGGCCCCGGCGATTTGCGTTTAAGGGATGGTTCGTTGCTCACTCGATGAGTATAGCGCGCTCGTAGTCCCCAAGACAAATACCTTCCTCCTTTTAACGAGCACCGGTGATTCTCTTTTTGTGCGAATGTGCAGTTGTATCGCGGATTATATAACACGCGTCTTCCTTTCATCGAACAAAGTCGTAATTCACGGGATCGCCGCGTATTTTAATCCCGATAAAAAGACACATCAACGCAAGTTAAGTAAGTACCTGTTAAATTCTCAGCTGTGTGCTATTGGCACAATTGGCACAGATGATCTCGTTTTCCGTTCAATTTCTGCAATATCTTTCGCTCAAATCATATCATGTAGCATCTATCGTGCATGTTCTAAGAAAACTTTAATCTTAACTGAAATTCTGAAAATATTAGGGGTATTCATAAGTAATACTGTACAAAATTTTATTTTATTTTAGAGTCAATGTTTAGATAGTTTTAATTTGTAATATAATTCAAGGACACTAAATATGAATATATTTAATTAGAACATAGATCATGTTATAATAAGTTAAATTATTGCCACTGGATGACTATGTTTATTAAATTTGAAGAAATTTACTTATGAGTAGTCTTAAAATAACTGAAGTCTATAGTGACTCACAATATTCGGAACATTAAATATCGAAACTGTTGTAATTTTGCAAAAAAAATTCGTGCAATAATGAACTTTAATGGAGTCATTTTCAAGTTTGAAGCCTGCACTTCCTCAAAATGCACAGTTCATTTTATCCTGAGATGTTTTTACACTGTGCAATAGATGAGAAAATGAAGATTCTTCTTCTTCTCGAAAGTGTCATAAGTTGTCGTAGTGTGTTGAAAATTTTTCGTTACGAATGAAACTACAATGGATTCGAAGATTGAAGCTTTCTCTTCGAACGAATCCTCTACGATTTTTCCCCTCGCCAACATATTGAACTTTGAATATCAGGCAAAAATGAATATAAATGTTACGATTTCTTGAATTTTAGAGTAGAATAGAAATTGACCTTTTAAAATAGAATGGAAATTGAAAATATCATACGTCGAGTTTTCGGGAGTTGTAAAGGAGAGTCTTCAATCTTCAAATCTATTTTAAATTTAATTATTAAAAAAATTTGTTCGAAGTGTTTTGTATAAAAATTTCGTGCAAAGTGTCAGATATCTCGTTCGATGATCGTGGAGAGATATTTCGTGAGAACCCGACGAGAAGGAAAAATTCTATTACACCGAATCGTAGATAGAATTCGATTGCGGGTGAGAGAGCGTTCGTGTTTCTCGTTGGGGAGTGACTGCATGCCTCGAGTACATTTGTCGAGTGGACCGAACCGTGCTGTAATTGCGAGACCATTCTCCCTGCGTGTGGCGAAAAATAGCGGACGGGGTATAGGAAACACGAGGTGGACGAGAGAAACTCTGGAGTCGAAGAAGAACGAGCAAAGTCTCTGCTCCTCTTTCCGCTCCCCGAGGTGTCGACCATTTCGATCAGATAGATAAAAACGTAAAAGAGTGCTCTCAAGATGGAAACGTTTCGTGATCGGGAGTAACAGACGATGGACTGCGTTCTCGCTGGTTTATGGTATTCTGGATACGAGCGCAGACCTTTAGAGAATACATTTACATGATAATACCTAGGTATTACCTACGTGTCGTAAATAACAATAGGCATTACGCGTTATAAAACATTAAAGAGCAGCGATACATTTGCATGATAACGTGTTACGTGTCGCAAATAACGATACGTATTACGTTATACTGTAAATACAGAGTCGGCTGACTGGCGGCCCGCGAGCCCTTTGCCCCCACTTTTCTAGCGCCACCCCCTCCACCCTCTCCACTTGCTTAGCAAGGAAATCAACAGAATGAGAGAGTGGGGAGAGACTGATGCAGTGGAGGGGGTAGAATAGCCATGAGAAAAGTGGGGATAAGGGCTCGCTGGCCGCCAGTTAGCCGACTCTGTGGTATAAAATGTTGAAAGATAATACCTATTGAGATATCATTTTACCGGCAAGATTTCAAGCGATAACTGTAATAGAAATACGTTATCGCGATGCACAATGATACGTCTCTCGGTTTCTTGGGACAATACACGATGATTGATGCAACGTCGCGTGACGCCCCAACGGCACAGAACTTTTCAACCTGATACGCGGAAGCGCGTTAGACTAAAGTAAAAATGTTAAGCTCCAGCCAGTGGGCCATTTTTCCAATCTCCTGCGTATTTTCTCGATTTGTTCGCTTTCGCGCGAGACTGGATAATATCGTAATTCATTTCGGAACGTCTGACGTTTTAATGTAAAGTAGAACGCAATTCCTGCGGGACTTGCTGAAAAAAAAAAATATTGAAGAAAATAAGAAGTGACATTTGGTTATTTTCCATATTTCTATAGCGTGCGTGCGTTCTACAGGGTGAGTAGGAAAAAGGGTTCGTAACTTTTAGGATAGATAATACTCGTCGAAACTCGTGAAAAAATGTCTCGACAAACACGAGTCGAAAAATTAATAGTTCTAAAGACAATTTCTATAAACAATTTTTTATCTCGATTCGAGGTACATATCTGTACACATTTAATTCCGATTGTACGAATATTTAATGTCACGTTACTGTCCCATTCGATGCAAGACAGTTCGTTTCACACCAACCTAAACCAGATTTTCACCTTTTGCAAAATCGAAAATTATAGCTAGGGTCTACTGATTGACGTCCCTCTAATCTGCCGATTTGCCGCGCATGTTTCAGGTTACTCGCGGCCGAGTGGTGACGAAGACGCACACTCTCGAAAATTCTAAAGTGGACATGCGTGTCGAAGATCGTCCCGAAGCCGCACACCGATGACGCAGGGTAAGTGCAACACTCGCGCAGAGAGCACAGCCGTTGCTGTCCTCCGATCGGTAGAGATATAAAGGAGGAAAGGGCAATTCGGGGTGGGTCGGATGAAAATCGTGGCGGAGTGCGTTTGCCGTAAATGGCAACGGTCGGGACCAAACGAGGAGCACGGTTTCTCAAACCATTAGGTGAAAGGCCCCTCCGCATTGTGCGCTCTTCTTCTCTCCGTTCCTCTTTCCTCATTAACTTGATTGCCCGATACCTCCTCTCGTGGTAACAAACCGGCGTGGTACTTCCTGCTTCGTGCGCCGCGCGCGTCCACCATGCTGCGCGCCGCATGAAAAATGGCCCAATTAATTTTTCCCCTGCGCGAGCCGCCACGATCACCGCGCCGTTAATTGCTGGTCCGCGACATCGGTAACGGAGCGTCGTTGGAAATTTTTAATCGGCTCGGAGGCTCTCGTCCCGCTCGTTCTCGAGGAACGACATTGACCGAATCGGGGATTGAAAGACGACGCACTCTATTATACTTGTTGCCAGCGTACAGTAGCGACGATATTTCAGCACTCGATTATCTCACCTAATTTCCATGTAAATTTCTAAAGTTGTATCGTATTTTTGATATTATAAAATTTTCCCGAGGTACGGGACCATTTAAATGATATAATAATCGGTTGTTTTTAGAAATATGGACAAATTTTCCTGATAAAAATTATTCAGTGTCAATGGTTGGTGGAAGTGGAGAGGTTTTGAAGATTTCAAGGTCACTTCCTAACTTTTTTAGGTACAATTACATATGCATTTTCGTTGGTCTACTAGTTTAGGAGATACTTTAATTTGAATTTGATAAAAATTTATAAAACGAGCACGAGGAACAGAACACGCAAGGATACTGCACCCTGTCTCTCCCCGTCTTTCAAACTAAGATTTTACGGAATTAAGGTTCGAATATCCCCTGAGTCAACAATTTTTCGAAACGGTTCTTTTTTTTTATAGAAAATTTTGAAGCATAGAGATTTCTATTTTATTTTATACAGATTTTTGTTTTCGTCAATCAAATAAAATATCGTTCCACTCGAAAAAGTGAAGGTAACCTCAGTTCCTTGCACTATCGTCTGCTTAATACCCTATAATTAGTTATAACTCTTATTAACAAAGTTTGTCCGTGCCTCTAAAATCAACCGAGTTAATTTAAACGATCCCTGTATATCTTGGGAAAATTTTGAATGATGCGCCCTGTGCACATTAAAACGCATATTCCCGCGAGCACGCACCATTCAAGTTTAACACGTTTCATACATTCTCAGTTTCACGTAAATTTTAAACTGAAGTATTTTATAATCCGCTTTCCGATAACGTGTACCTCTATTTTTGTCAATTTGCTCCCCTCAAACCCCGTTGAGGGACGGTGGCGGAGTGTTTGGGACGAGTGTTCGTTACCAAAGAATTAAATCCGACAGCGCGTTGCAAATTAATCGACCGAGCGCGTTGCAAATTTTTCGGCCTGATGTAATATTTATCCTCTCGCCAATTGTGCCGAGCCGAGCGGACGCGGAACGAAGGAACGGAACGGCGGTATATTGCCTCTGGTTTTTCATGTCGGCGTGCACACGCGTCCGCGAAATTCTATCTGGAATCGTTACGGAAGCGCAATCGATGGCCGAAACGTTCACCGGTAATATCACCGGGAAGCTCGGTGGCTTTTCGTCGCAGCCGGTTCTCGTTTCTTGTTTTTCTTTTTTTTTTTTTTTTCTTTTTCTTTTTTTTTCTCCCTCCTGCCACTGTCGAAATAGGCACCGTCATTCTGAAAAACAACGTGTGCCCCCCTTCCTGTTTGAATATTTAAACTCGACGCGCTCCGACTCGTTTCGACTCTTTCCGAACGTGTAAACAAAGTTAACGTCGTTAATGGAGCACGGAATATTAATTTCTTCGAAGAGAAATAAACAAAAAATAAGCAATGAACTTTCAAACGTTCTCCGCGGCGCGCGTAAATAAAATTAACTCTTTTGGGGTTAGGTAGGTTAATGCATGATGAGATATTTTTTAACCCACCTGACAAGATTGAAGTTGCTATTAATCATACGTTATTATGTTTCATTTAAATTTCAATTTAAATTAAATATTATTGAAATAGTACTTTTTCTCATTTTGAGAAATATTTTATGTTTAATAAATGAAACAAACGTTTTTTTCCCCCCTTTTTTTATATTAAACAAAATTCCGTGCAGGTAGAGATATTAATTTCCTCGAAGAGAAAAATTAAACAATGAACGTTTAAACGTTCTCCGCGGCGCGCGTAAATAAGGGTTAGGTAGGTTTAAACAGTTAATGCATGGTGGGATATTTTTCAACCCACCTGACAAGATTGAAATCATACGTTATTATATTTCACTTAAATTTCAATTTAAATTTAATTATTATTTAAATAGTACTTTTTTTCATTTTAAGAGATATTTTATGTTTAATAATTGAAATAAACGTTTTTTCTTCTTTTTTTTATATTAAAAAAAATTCCGTGCAGGTAGAAATTTTTTTTTCTCTTTAAAACTGCGTGCCTCTAAGGGTTAAAGCTGACATTCAGCCCGCTAGAAAATTCGTCAACTGAATTTTCATATGTACGAGCGAAGAAACAGACGGTTTGCGTTTCGGCTAATAATAAAAAGATCTTCTCAGCGGTTAATTATGAAAAAGGAGGATCTCCCTCTGTGAATCACGCGCTCTTGGAGAAAAAATTCTTCGTTCCCTGCGATGGAACAACAGCGGCAACAGAGGAAACTTTCGGAGCTCTGATTAGTTACCGGGGCTTTCTTGCCTCGGCTCGTTTAAACACTGTCGGAAGACGGAGGGAAACTTCTCTCTTCTGCGACGCTGAGCCGGTTTATTATTTAACGTCAATGCGGGAAAAACGTATCGCTCTGTTTTCGAGTAAAGCGCGCTTTTAAAATAAACGGGGCGAATTCGCGGCGCGGAGAGGGGAGCCGGCTTTCTCATCGAGGTACAACTTCCTTCGTTCATAGTGAGAGAAGAGAAGGGAGAGAGGAAACGAAATCTGTATCTCTCGTCTTGGGGAAAAGAATTATTTTCCCTCTTAATTCGGCGTTAAACGGCGTGATTAAACACGTTGGGCGGAAACGGCGACAGCTCATTCTCCTCGATAATCCGCCGGGCGCGGGAATTACTTTACTTTCGGATCGCTCACGAAAAATCAACGCGAGACCAAGGAGCAGAATGTTTTGTTCATGAACAGAGAGAATAGTCCATTCCCTCAATTTCGAATCGGTGATTCTTTTCTTCGTCTTTTTTTTTTTTTTTTTTTTTTTTTTTTTTTTTTTTTTTGTTTCGTTTCGTTTCGAGCTCCTCTAAAATTCCATTTATTTCGCAGCAGCGCGAAACTGCGTGGCATCCCGCCACGGTAATTCGAACTTCAATTCCCACCGGCTCGTTTTTCGGCCACGTTTGCGTTCTTTCGCGGGCGCAAAGGCGTTCCACCGTGAAATTCTTCCCTCGAAATTCTCGGCTGTCTCTCGCGAATAGGGATGGTGGAGCGACAGAAAGTGTGTGTGTGTGTGTGTGGTGCCGACGACGCAGTTTCCCTCTCCTCGAACTGTTATACGATTCGGTACGTCATTTTGCACCCCCGCGTGAATTTACACGAAGCCCCGATCGTAAGAGAAACAGTTGCCACTCGTCGAATCCGTCGCGTTTCAATGTCGGAAGGATCGAGTTATCCAAGAGACGATTTGAAATTCGTGGCATTGTAATATATGTGATACATATATATAATGTATAATATTAATATATATATTATTTATTATATTTATTATATTAATTTCAATTTTTTGTTCTGCAAATTTGTGATATTTTTTAATTTTCTGCTTGCAACATTATAAATTTATGTATATCTACTTTTTCTGCTAAACACACACACATATATATACACTCTTATAGTTATAGTATTATATATTATTTATATTACTTATATATAGTTATAGTATTGTATATTAAACTATTATAGTAGTATAATATATATTATATAGTAGTATAATATATATTATATATTATATAGTAGCATAATAATAATATGAATATTATAATATAATAGTAGTATAATATTAATATTTTACTACTATTTTACTATACTACTATACTACTATTATACTATATTATACTAATTTTTAAGTAGTATAATATTAATATTATAATATAATAATATTATATAGTTGTATAATAGTATAGTAATATAATATTATAATATATATAGTACATATAAATATTATATATATATATATGCAATACACCCTGGAATTTCACTTCGGAGTGAAATTTCGAAAGAAGCATCGCGGCTTTTTGGAAGCTTATGTCGATCAATAAGTTGGCCCCGGAGTGATGGTCCACTTTTTTAAATAGAATTGTTACATTTTAAATATAATGGAAATNATTTCCATTATATTTAAAATGTAACAATTCTATTTAAAAAAGTGGACCATCACTCCGGGGCCAACTTATTGATCGACATAAGCTTCCAAAAAGTTGCGATGCTTCTTTCGAAATTTCACTCCGAAATGAAATTCCAGGGTGTATTGCAATTCTGGACACGGCATAGAATGCCGAACGTCTCGAGAGTAGCTCCTGCCGCCACGAAACTCGCAGAGAAGGCATGGTCGTGCCATGAAAGCCTGAGACTCAAGAAAACAAGAAAACGATTCCTCCGAAGCATGAAAATAAGAGGCGATCGTTGCGTAGATAAATTGGATTGAATCGGCTGCCAACTCGATTCGGGGAATCTCTCAAACCACCCACCCCGACAAGAAACTCAAAGCGTTCCGCTTTAACGCTTTCAATCAGCGGTCACTTGCAATTCGCGGTTTCGATTTCCACTGCCGGTATCTCTCTTATCCTCTTTAGCGGGGACTGGAGACGCTCTCGGGTGTTTCCGGCGAGTTTTCAACGGGCGTTGCGATGAATGCCGCTCGGTAATAAGCGAAGGTAGGCGTTGAAACGCGATTTCAACGACTGGCAGTGACCTGTTGTGTTCGCGGTGTCCCGGCGTCCACGAGTTGTTTTTGCGAAATCGCGTGGATTCGTGCTTTCACGGTGTGTTTCGCGCGAAACTAAAGTGCTAATTTTAGCCGCGAGCTTATGTTGAAGCATGTAGAATGGTCTCGAGCCACTTATATCGCTCAAGGTAATATCAGAGGATCCATGAGTAATCGATCATTTTGCGTTTGTTGGAGTATTGTTTGTTTAAAACTGACTTTTTTCTAACAATTTGGAATGCAATCATTGGTAATACAAGTCTGCAGTAACTGTTTCTCCAGGTTTCGATAAGTCGAAGTGAACTAAACCATTACGGTCCCAACGTAACACACCATAGAACCTTTCTTAGGGATAACGTTGGTTTAGAACACGAGCGTCCAACCTTTTTAGACCTTCTGGGTCTCGTTGGCCAACAAAAATTTGTCGAGGACCTAATTTGTAACCTATATTATTCATGAGGATATTGAAACAATTATTAGGATATTAAAACAGTTTATTTTTAGATAGACCAGTTCATCAATGTCTGGTTTGATACAGGTAGCGGCAATATTTTCAAGATGTAACATTTTTCTTATTTTACTTTCTGTGTGCTTCGTATGTTCGCAAATGCAAGTAATCCTCAGAAGGGACATCGCGAACCATTCGTGGTTAAAATTATTCAAATAATCAAATTCTTATTATGCCAAATTTGGGCCGTACGAATTGGGTCGAATATAGGGGTTGGTTTTGGTGTCTGATTCGAAGATAGCCTTGAGTTATCATAGAGGATCTATTTCTCGTTTCCGGTGACGATCACGTGTATGGAGGCCTTCATATATTTTCTCCGATCAATCGTCAGAGGCCACTCATTGCCTGCCATTTTCGCACTCGACGCCGTGTACGTTAAGAAGTTACGAAATTCGAAGCGGTAATTTCAACGAGGTATCGTTTCTTCGTTCGAGAAAACGAAGGGAAAAGTTCTGGAAATAATTGGCAAAAAGGAAGAATTTTGAAGAGGACAAAGAATCTCTTTCTCTCTCTCTCTTTTCACGTGCTCCTGTAATTGAAAGTAAACAAATAGAATTAGTCGTCAAGTTGGCGGCGCCGAGAGAGAGACTCAGAGAGAGAGAGAGAGACTCGCAATCTCGGAAACTTGTTCGCGCGGCTCCAGTTTCCAAAACGTTTCGATGGAATTCCCCGAGTAATTAAGCGGCTGGCACGAGTCTTTCACGGCACCTGTTTTCCCTTGGCAAACAGAAAGACGATTCGATCCTTCCTCCTCGTCGTTTCCCTTTCGTAAGAGAGACTTGCCTGCTCGAGAGAGCCAAGCGTCGAGCTTTCTTATTGCCTGACGCGTCGGTGAAACAGGTTGCGAACAGAAGAGGAAACGACCTCTCGAGAACATCGAGGTGTTCCTCGAAAAACGATGACACCCTCCGATCTTCCTTGACGTTTCATTCCCTCACTCGGTCGTTTAGCTCTTCCGTTTCAAACTTACCCTACGGTCCTCGCGAGGCGACGTTTTTTGGCCTAGGCGCCGCCTAAAGTCACGCCGCCCCTCGTGAACTTTAAACCGACCTTTCATCGGGCGCCCCTCTCTCACGGAGGAAATTCTCCTTGGCTTTCAGCGGGCAGATTAAATCACGCGAACTTTCCTCGCAAATGCTTCACCCTAACCCGCGGGGTTCCCGTTTCATTTGCTCGAGAGAGCACCGGAAACAGAGAGGATCCCGCGCCCTCGTCGCGAATCGATTTCCCAGCGCGACTCCGCCGGCGCAGCCGACAACACGCGTTCCCAAACAGTTGATTACACTTTGAGTCAACGTCGAGTGCACGAAGTGAGACGCGTAGAGGACCGCCGTGGCTTTCCAAACGTTGCCAAAGCCGAAACGAAAGCCTGCACGACGCGCCGGCTTTTCTAATCGAGAACATTCGCGCGGTAATTTGTCCGCGTAGCAGAGACGACGTTCTTTCTTTTTTTTCTGTTTTTTTTTTTTTTTTTTTTTTTTTTTTTAGAAAGACGATCGATGTTTGATGGTTCGTTGAGATCGTCGTGTAAATTGTTGCAATTGTTCCATCGTCGAGTGGTTCATCGTGCTAACATCGGGTTAACAATGTCAAAGCCTTACGTTGCAAGGATTTAATTATGAATTATATTTTTTACAGTTTCACAGAACTGTACTGCTCACAAAAATTGGGGGATATTTTAAAATATGAATATGAAGCGATAAAATAAAGGAGCATTTGATTTTTTTTTTTTATTAAATAAGAAGATCGGAAAATATTACGTCGTTTAAAGTCGAAAATATAAAGTCGTTTGCTTTTCTGATGATGGCTGAATTATTAATTAAATTAATATTTTATGTATAATTTATTTATATTAAATATATATATATATAAAATTCTATATAATTTAATGAAAATTAATAATGATAAATTAAAGTGTCAGCAATAGCGGTTAAACTAATATTATAAGTTAATAATTTATAAATTTTATTATAATTTATTATAAAAATAATTGTTATATTAAATTTATCAATTTCACGTATTTTTAAAGTTAAATTATTATTAATTTATAAGTTTAATGAAAAAAATAATCAAATTTCCTTTCCTTTATCGCTTCATATTCCCCTAATTTTTGTGAGCAATATATTTATTAGAACAAGGGACGAAAGTAGATATAAAAGTATTATAGTAGATATCAAAGAAAGTAGATATCAAAGTATTGTAGATATAAAAATATTATAATAATAGCCTACACTTGCTGCAGTTACTTCTGCTCTGCTCATACGTATATTCTTTCCTATTTGATACTTTGATTCCTGGCCGACTCATGCATAACTAATTCCTAATAGCGTTGCATTGTCGACGCTCTGCTCGTTCATTGACGAACGTCGAGCTCCATGGTATCGGATCAGCGTGTCAAACAGGTTGGCGCGATTGCTCGTGAAATGCAACGCCTCCGATGGTTCGGTTTAACGAAACAAGATCCTGCTTTCCGACCATCGATGTGTTCTTTTTTTTCCTCCCTTACCGAGGAACTTTTCGTATATGTAACGAGAATTTTCGTTTTGGAAAAATCGCGCGAACGACGCCCCGTTTCGAATTCCAACGCCCCCCCCCCCCCCCCCCCCCCACGCTCGTAACCATGCTCGCATCACGGCCAAAGGTATCCACGATATAAACCGGGATCCATTCGAGACGGTTGGAATAATATCGAAATAAAAAGGAAGGAGGAGAGGAAGGAGAGAGGCGAGGGAGGATGGAGGAACGTTTCAAGACTGAATGGATATCCGTGTGCTCCTCCTCCGATATGTGTGACGGTGTGAGGATTCTAAAGCAGGAAGGCATTTCGTTTAGAATCAGAGGCGGATTATTTTCTTACCGTTTATTCCCCAGCTCGCCGGGGGATAGTCGAATCTTTATCCCTTCGGCCTTCCTCCCGAGTGGGTCAAATTCGAAGCTACTTCTTTTCAAGCCGTAGATCCTATTCACGACCTCACGACACACGGATGTGTTTCGTTCTGTTCGCGAAATACGATCACAATCGTGTTGCTAGATTCACGAAGAGTCGTCAATGCTACTTCACACGCAGCTGAGAGCTGTAACTGTATCAGTGACGTATGAAAAATTGCCTGATTACGTAATTTTCTGCTTGGTCTCGTTTTCACGATTTTTTTTTTTTTTTTTTATAAAGATCATCTTGTGTCATGTAGCTTGTAAAAATTCAAACTTACGTGACAAGGTCAAAAATTCTTTTCAAATAGATAGGTTTGCCATATAGAAAATCTTGAAAATCGAAGTCTCCTTAAAACTCGCTGCGCAATCACAAACACAATAAATACACTTGCTGCAAGATTGAGTTGAATTAACAAAATGATAAATATTTTTGCTTCTTTGAAAAATTTTTAATTTCATTGGTATTGACAATATTTACGGAACTTTTATTATCTCGAAATATTCTAAATATGTGCTAAAATCACAAATATATATATATATATATAACTTTACAATAAATAGCAAAAGTGAATTTTTGTTCTACATGTCGAGTATTAGATTCGACGTTAAACAAAAAGGTTCCATCTTTTCACGACGAGTATACTCGACGTAAACGCTTAACCTTTTGCGCCGGAATGACGCAAATCCACGCACGTCGAGAATTTTTTGTTCCAAAATTGCAATATTTTCTGAGTTTTAAGTATATTTAAGTATAACCTAGGCAAAACAAATAATAAATTTATTAGTTCTCAATAATTTCTATCGAGTGATATCGTACCGACGAGTTCAAAAGATAAAGAAAACGACAAATTACTGTTCAGTCACTCGTTATGGTCCGCAATCAGTTGCCAGCGCAAGGGTTTAACCTCTAACGTGTCGCGAATTTTTTATCTCAAATTATAATATTTTCTCAGTTTTAAGTATATTTAAGTAAAACAAATAATAAATTTATTACTTCTCGATAATTTCTATCCAGCGATATCGCACCGACGAGTTCAGAAAGAAAGCGATGAATTTATTGTACACGGTCGGGTAACTCGTTATGGTCCGCAATCAGTTACCAAAGCAAGTGGTTAATCTCTTGCGTGCCACGTCGAGAATTTTTTGTTTGTTCCAAAATAGTAATATTTTCTCAGTTTTAAGTATATTCAAGTAAAACAAATAATAAATTTATTACTTCTCGATAATTTCTATCCACCGATATCGTACCGACGGGTTCAGAAGGAAAGCGACGAATTTCGTCGTCACTCGTTACGGTCCGCAATCGGTTGTCATAGGCAAGTGGTTAAGGGGTTAGGAGGTCACTGCTGTTATTTGTTCGTCTCCCTCTTGTTGGATCGCACTTGTTGGTTCCATCGCCATTCGTTCGGTCGAAAAAAACGACCGCGAAGGGGTGGAAGACGCGATTTCCACGCCAGCCAGCAGTCTCTTTTGAAATCGTCGCCGCGCGAACGATGACGGAACGTGATTCGACGATCTTCTTCTTCTTCGAAAGAAACGAATCTTCACGCGGAACGTTCAGTTTCTTTTCTTCTTCGTCTTCCACCGGCGATACAGCGAGGCTCATCCGTCACGTAGCGACGACGCGAGCGACTCGTCGTCGTTTCTTCTCGCTTCCGCGAGAGTCGAACAAATTGTACCTGGCAGCGGGACACGGCCAGGTGAGTAATGGGCCTGACCAAGCCCCCTTCCACTTCCGTAAGTGTTGTACGTCGAAAGTCAGGCGCAAGATCGCACTCGTCTGTTTCTACCACCGGCTGCGCTGCGGCGCCGCCGCCTTTTCAATTGAATACCACGCGCCATACCGCGTGTTTTATCCCATCAATGGGCCGTGGCCATTGTGCGGCAGCCGCGCGAGAGGCAAATGGAAACATCACCGTTTCGAATAAAGGGACAGGTCTGCGGGTTATTCCCAGTTATTCTTCTGCTAATAACAGCGGAACCAGTGAATCCAAGAATGACAGGGCTTGAAGCACGCGGACATTGTTTTGATTAGACGCGCGGCACGGCGTGCTGCGCCACGCCGGGAATGAAACGTCATCCTCGTTGCGTTCGTTCTCTCGACGAGCTACGAGTGGAGAATGAACGTGTGTAGGCTCGCACGGACACCCTGCAATTTGAATAACGCAGTTGGGAACAATGTTACCGGCGATTCTATTTTTCTTTTCTGTTTTTTTCCTCTCTTTCTCTTTCTTTCCGTTTCAGATATTTCAGAGACGAACAAACAACGTGTTCTCCGTAACTTGTACCGACAGATGAACCGTGCAGCGTGATCACCTTAAAAAAGCAACATGAAGAAAAGTTTTTCAACAAAAATTGTTTAATACAGAGGCTGTATGGTAGGTGGAGGGATTCAAGGTCATTTATAGAATAATTCAGATATATCTTTTGCTCTGCTTAATCGACACACAACTCGATATTTTCTATTATTAGTTCCTATGTGCACCGAAAAAATATTTTGACCTTAATTCTTGTAAAATCTACTGTATGAAAAGAAAAGAAATTTCTCATTAATTTTTCTTTTTTGGTCTTTCGCGCACATATTTTGTAAGATTAAAGTTAAAGTATCTCTTAAATTATTAAGTTTCCGGCATAGACAGATCTATACTGTTTTTGGGAAACTAATTATAGTGGGTGTAGAAAGTATTCATGCAAATCTTGATGTAATATCGTTTGTTGTAAAACAACGTGTTTGCATACATATTTGTAATATTCTGTAGAATGTATGCATATCATAAAAAAAAGTATCGATCACTTACACAATTGGCAAAATTGACAAAGGCAATTGATAAATCAACAGAAACACACGAGCGGAGATAATTTGTACAATTATTGTACGATCAGTATGCTTGAACGAAAAAAAAGAAGAAAAAGAAAAATAGTTTAATTTAAACTTGCTGCTAAAGTGTATATGAAACATGTGATATAATTAATACTTCGTAGAATTTCCTTTTCGATTTCGATTTTAGCTGGAATATTTCAATTCACTAAATCCTCTGTTACGATTTTCGTAATTGTGTAATTTTTCAACTGCGTCGAGATGTACAATAAACTGTTACAGTTGCGTTGAATGGAAAAACCTTGAGACCTTGAAATCTCTACTAAACACTTTTTATTAAAATTCTTTCGTATCCTCGGCCAATAAACTGATCGAATCAATATGGTTCACTGTCTGTGCAAACAGACTCGCAGGTCTCTTTGCAATTCCGCGAAACGTACCTTTAACCCCTTGCGCTGGCAACTGGTTCGCGGACCATAACGAGTGACCGAACCGTATACAATAATTTGTCGCTTTCTTTTTCTTTCGAACTCGTCGGTATGACATCACTGGATAAAAATTATTGAGAAGTAATAAATTTATTATTTGTCTAGGTAATACTTAAATATACTTAAAAGACTGAGAAAATATCGCAATTTTGGGACAAAAAATTCTCGACGCGCGCGGCACGAATTTTTACAGTTTCACATAACTACACTGCTCACAAAAATTAGGAGATATTTCAAAATGAATATGAAGCGATGAAAGAAAAGAAGCATTTAATTTTTTTCATTAAATAAGAAGATTGGGAAATATTACGGTTCGCGGACCATAACGAGTGACCAAACCGTCGTACAACAACTCGTCTTCTTTTTGAACTCGTCCGTGTATCACTGAATAGAAATTACTAAGAAATTGATAAATGTATTATTTGGTTTGCTTGGCTTACATTTAAATATATTTAAAACTGAGAAAATATTGTAGTTTTGCGGCAAAAGATTCTCGACGTGCGTGTCGGTTCCAGCGCAAAGGTTAAAACCTCTCCTCCCATTCGACTTGACCGATCCCGGTCTAGACCTTAAAACAGAAAAACAACGAGCGAATAACATCGATGTAACCGAGGGGAGTCCTCCTGAGGGAGTTGCGGAGATTGGAATCTGCGGTTATCAGAGGGATACTAAGCAGGCGGAGAAAACCCAAGGCACGAAACCCTCGATTACGTTGCCAATCGGATTTTCATTCTTTCGGAGCGCGCAGCGCCGCGTGTAATCCGCCGTATTCCCCCGCGCCTGCCCCTCTCCTCGTTCAAGAGAGATCTCTCGGCGGAGAAAGCCGATAGTTAACAAGTTTTCAGTTGCCGAGCTAGCTAATTGTGCAGGCATTAACTCGCAATTAAAGTTCCCCTCGTTAAGCTGGCCTTGTTTTCGCGATGTGTCAGTAAACGCCAAGACACGCTTCTTCTACCTTCTTTGTTTATTGGCTCCCCGGGCACGTTTTGTTTCTCGCTGACGCGTGGATTCTTCCTCGCGTCAAGGAGCGAGGAATTCCTTAATTAACGGCGTCGAGTCGCGAGCGTGCCGCGTATCTGATTGTTCCTGACGAAACTTACCAACCGGAATTTATTACCCGAGCCTCTTTTTCTCGTCGACGGATTTCTTCATGCGGCTTCCGCGGACCTGCGAGGTGAACTATTCGGAAAGGACGTTGGGTGGAACGCTTTTTAACGCGATATGTGGATGACGAGATCTTGATTTTCAATTTCAAACCGTGAAAAGAAGAAATGCAATGACGTTTAGTAGATAAGCAAGTGAAAAAGTTTCCCAAGTGAGCTAATTGTTTTAAATTAAATTGCCAAGTTAAGTTATCAAATTATCAAGTTATCAAACAATACGATGACACATTAGTAAAATAAATTATTAAATTATTAAATAGTAAATAACAATGACAAATTAGTAAAGTAAATGATTAAATTATTAGATAGTAAATTATTAAATTATTAAATTATTAAATTAGATGGGAAATTATTATTAAATTAGTAAATTATTAAATTATTAAATTAGATAGTAAATTATTATTAAATTAGTAAATTATTAAATTATTAAATTATTTAACATAGAAATACATAATACTATAAAATAGTTATTTGTGTTATGTATTGGAGGACATTTTAGACAATACTGACTGAGATTTCGAGTTGTGAATTCTCTATATTTGAGGGATTCAAAATGTCTGTAAAAACCTGTAATTTGACACGCTGACGCTAAAGCACGTCCATGCCATAAATTTGTCAAAAAAAAAAAAAAAAAAGCATAGAAGAAAAAAAGGCACAGAAACAACAAGATGCCTGAGAAATAAGCCTAGATTCGTAGCCTCCCAATAAGAAATCCCCCTACTCGATTTACAGTCCAACGTGTTAACTGCGTTTCATCAAAACGCAGATTATGCTTTTCCCTCATTCTCGACGCGTCGATGAAAAGTTTCCTTTTATTCGAGTTGCACATTTCCTCCCCTTAATCCGGCGAGTTTCGCGATAATTCGTTCGATTCGAATTCCGCCTCCGTAGCGAGAAAGGGAATTGTATGCAAAGCTGGGAACTATGCCCCAGCGCTATCTGCCGATAGGAATTTTCAGCGCGACCAGGCGATGCTGATCCTCTTACGGACGGGAGAGAAGCGATCGTAAAGATTTTAATTCCCCTTTCCCATTGGCCTCACTTGGAGAATAGCGCCGAGAAGGCCGAACTCGATTTATTTCCATTTATATATCGCAATATCGTAACGTTGTCCGCGATACGAATTTTGCGCAACTGACAGGAAATGAAGTGAAGAGACCGCGTCTCAGATAACAAAATGGCGCGCGACATCCCCAAGACGAAGATTTTCGTAACACATCGGGTATTTGACATGTACGAAAACGTTTAATCTTTTCTTTTTATACGAAATTATACAAAATTCTGTTCGATATTCTCTTCGAATTTGTTCCGATTGGAATTGGGTTAGAATTGAATTGGACCGTCATTAATTCTTGCCATTAACTTTCTCGATCTAGGAAAGGAAGGAGGGAAATTTTTGATCGAACAGAGGAAATGAAATATTTGAAAGGAATTCCAAAAGTATTACTTAGTACAAATTTTAGTACCATTACGTGCACGGTATTTTCAATGATTTTAAAGTAAAGTTTGCTGAAATGAAATGAGTTACGAGATATATAAAATATCTTTATGTAAGGATATTTTTGAAGAAGACGATGTCAAACGAATGTAAATTTGGACTAACGGAGAAAAAAAAAAAAATCGATTTTGTTTATGAGTGTATAGTTTGAAGCAAAAAGGTAGCTCGACATCCGTTCCAATGGAATTCACGCTATTTGCTCGAAATTGCAAATAGACATCAGCGACAAGTTTACTGTAACGAAATAATACTGTAATAAAATTTATAATAATACTCTAATAAACTGTAATAAAATTTTGTGAATTCAAATCGATGGAATTTCCTCGAAAAAACGCCAGAAAACATTTTTTTTTTCAATCTATACAAAGATGAAATTTTTGTAACAAATGTTACCAATTTATCGAAAAATAACGCTCAGATATAATGAAATTTAGCCTTTCACAACGAATCACCATTCACACTGATTCTATATTCCAAGTTTCGACACAACACGGAATGAATAAACTTTTTATGTTACAAAAGGATTGATCGTATTTCTCTCTTTTTTTTTTTAAATTAGAGGTCTCGGGCGTTTATTTCTTTTTCACGGATTTTCGACCACCGTGCGCGCGATGATGGGGACATGTTCAAGAGACGTGCGTGGAATTCGTTGGCGTACAAGGCCAGTTAATTGCCGCCGCCGCGTTGCAACGAAATTCGTCAGGAAAATTGAACAATGTTTGACGTGAAAAATAAGAGGACCCAATCCCTCTTTTGTTTGTACGAAAGTAAAACCACCGAGACGTCTTTCTTTTGGTTGGTTGGAGGGTTGCAGGTCTTCCCTCAAGGTAGTGGCATCTTATAATCCCGTTGGAAATGGCAGTCAAAAGTAAATTCTTTATTTTATCCGAGGAGCCGGTCCGAAGGGGGTGGTGGGACGAATGTTATTCGTGTCCTATGCAAACGAGGAATTGGAAAATTTTAAGCGTTCCAACGGACGTCGGTAAACTTCCTCGGCTTCCGGAAGGATCTGTTCGAAGGCTGGCATACCAAGGCGATTCGACTTCGACGCTAGTGGTATTCAAAGTACGGAACTTAATGGATTCGGCGAACTCGAAGGCTGCTTTCAACCAGCCGTCTCGATGCCGTTTTGTTTGCTCTCGCGTCGTACCTTCTTTTTCTTCTTTCTCTGTCTCTCTTTTTCTCCCAGCGAGCAGAATCCATAAAGAAATTTCGATCTCGAGTCGAACGGTTGGCCATCCTATCAAAAGTAATCCTATTGACCATTTCGTCGAAACGAAACACAGAAAAAAAAAAAAAAAAAAGGGAAAGAATCGACGAATTTTATATCTGACGGTAAATCTCGAGGCACAAAGTGAATCGAAGTAGGATCGAATTCTATTGGGAGTCATCGCAGATACGTCCACCGATGGGGACCGGTGTTCGTCGGGTTAAATCAAACATTTGCGCAACGTGTCACCGGCTTATTGACCCTGTCGGCGATAAACATTTCCATTTTCGAACATGTTCCTCGAATATTCCCGGCGAATCTGCGTACAATCTCCGAGAAAGAAGAAACAGAAACGAGAGAGAGAGAGAGAAAATACGTCCGTGGATGAAAATCACGTTCTTTCGTCTCGCGACAAGGAAGAGGCTGCACGACGAGATGAGAAGTTTCTTTTTAGCGTCTAGCACGAGATAGACAGATTTAGAGAACGATCGACCGATATTTATTTGTGTCGCTCTCGGGAACCTTTTACCCCGTTATTTCGTCTTTGGAGATTCGAGAGGGAATTCAGATGCGTCGACGCCGGGATAAAGCGATCGCGGACGTAGAACGCGGAACTGCCGCCACCGGCGGCGGTTTTTACATATCCATGGACGAGCGCGCGACGCCAAGCGTGAGCGCACACGTTGCGCCCCCTTATGCAAATAGGCGAATATTTCAGCCGTTTGTGTGCCTCGAACCAACGACCGCCTCTCGAAGCGAAATGCGCAGGTAGATGGTAAACACCGCTTTCGCGTAACCGTGCGCGAACAATTTCTGAACGCGCGTTCCTTTCTCTTTCCACTCTGCTTGCAAGTTGTTACCAGCGAGCGAGAGAGAGAGAGGGAGCAGATTGCAGCAGCGAAGCAAGTGGCAGCTCTGTCCGCGCGAAGGGAAACGATGCAACGTTTCGTGTTCGTCCAGCATAATCTCCACCCCTAACTTTCCCCGTTTAAACTTCGCTGGAGACAAGAGGGAGGAGCAGAAAGGAAGAGGACACTATCTCGTAGCAGAGATTGCTCTTCTCCCTCCCCTCTCCCGCTCGTTTGTCCCCCGCGATTTACCCCGGCGAGATTACCCTCCGCATGCTCTCCGCTCGCTTTAACTTTTAACCCTTCTCGCGAGACCGAGAAGGTATCTGCTGCCGCCGGTTCATCTCGCCTTTTTTTTAACCAAGACCCAAGAGTCAACCGCCATTTTTCCGCGGTCCCCCTCGCGTTGTGTCTCCGACGTTGTCCCCTCGAGAAACGTTACACCGCCGCGAAATTATACACCACCCGTATGTATTCCTAACTTAGGAAGAGGCGAGTACTCGAGAGAGAGAGAGAGAGAGAGAGAGAGAGAGAAAAGTACTGTTTATAGTGAAATTCTCTCGTTTGAAATGGGAAATTTATTCGCTATTGCCTTATTAATCCACCGAGTTCTAATTTGTAGGATAGCAAGAATTTTTATCGAAAATTGAAATCGCAAGATTCGGAGAATGAAAATTTTGGAACGCAACTGTTTTTTTTTTTTTTTTCTTTTTTACGTAATGTAAAAAAGCGGAATAATTTTTGAGCTGGAGCGTGTTAGATTGTTCAAGTTTAGATAGAAAAGTTATTATTTTTGGTTACTTTAGACTGCCTCGAACGTGCTCCAAGCTACACATTAACATTTTTGATTCTAAAGAATGTTTCGTGATTTTTATAATAGTGCAGAAATTGTCATTATCAAGAAACCTATCTAGAGTTTAGGATGCATTGCAGAACAAAGCGATAAATTAAATTTTTAGGATATTATTTTGACAAACAATTTTTTAACGATGTCAAAATTAATTTAAAATAAAACATTTTCTTCCAAATATTTTTAGTATTATTGTTTGTATGTAACAATAAATAATATTAAATAGTAATAATTTACTACTACTAAATTGTATGATACTATCACTTATTATATAAATTATATCATACTGTACAATAATACTAAATACTAATAAATAATATTCGCTTTAACGTTGTTACTTTGACAACAAATTTCACAGCGTCTTTTTACCGAATTGAATTGATCTTGACAGATAGTTGGGAAAAATGATCGTCACGCCGCATGAGGCGTATCATTTACTCAGTTTTTAGTATATTTAAATAACCCAAGCAAAACAAATGATAAATTTATTACGTCTCAATAATTTCTATCCAGCGATATGAATTCAAAAATGAAGGGGAACTGTTGTATTTGGTTTGGTCACTCGTTATGGTCCGCCAACCAGTTACTAGCGCAGGAGGTTGTTGGATTCCGTGTAATGGAGTCAACACGCTTACAATTTAGAAGAGTTTATTCCCTTAGAGTCGTGGTCGTCTATGAAATAGAATGATATAGAATGATTTACAATGTTTAATGCTCTTGAATATGATGTAGAATGATTTAGAATGTTTGATGCTGATATAGAATGTCTCTATAATGATTTAGAATGTTTTATGCCCCCGAATGTCTCTAAAGCAGTCATATATATATATATATATATATATATATATATATATATATATATATATGGTTATCATCGTCAAATGGAAGGGGAAGGAGCATAGATGACCAACTACTGGATCTTATGACTAACTATTCCACTTTTATGTGGACTGTTGCTAGCTCATTCTCAGTATTTGCATAGATTTAATATTGTCCGGGTTGGTCATCCAACAATGTTGAAACTTCGACACGTGACAACGAAAGTTACGAAAATTCATCGTTTCACAATGAAAATTCCACTTTCCGCACGCCACACGCGGCACGGAACGTGTTTAATAAGGAATCACAGTTCGAAACGAGACCCGGCCGCGCCACGTGAGAAGGCTCCGCTCATTTTTCTAATTGAACTGGTTGCCACCAGAGACACGGATGCCGTTAGATTAATAACGAACGAGCGCGGCTACAAGTTCTCTCCGCGGCTCTTCACCCCCCTTCCCGAGCTTAATTACGAAATAGCGATTATTCAACAAGTTTAATCAAGTCAATATCCTGCGGTCCCGCAGCTTTTCCTCTTGGCGTATTTCGCTCTCTTCGTATCGACGACCTCGAAATTCTTCGCGCCGGATATTGTTCGATTTATTCGTGCATTCCGCTTTCCATTCTCTCCGAAGGTCGTCGTTCATCGATTTCTGTTTGCATTTTGACGAGGGTATAATTAGTCGATCCCTATCATCGAGTCGCGGAAAAGAGCCCCCCCCCCCCCCCCCCCCCCCCTCTCCCACTGAACAAGTTTCGAACGATCGTTCCTCGAATACGTAATTGTTCGCATCGTGAATTTCGTTGAATTTCGCGAACAAAATGTCTGGACATTCGTGGAAACTTTTTTTTATCGATCGTCACCTTTATATTGCGACGTGAAAACGTACACAGGGTGATTCGTTTAAGCTTACAATTAGTCCCCCAATTGACTTTGAAGATGAACTTGCCGACAATTTATCGTAATTCGATACGTATCAAATATTTTCTATACGATATTTATTTTCTATATAAGAAAATATAATTTTCTTATACAATCTTAGTCTCTGTAAAATATTTTCTCACAGTTGAAAGAGATATCTCGATACCTCTGTATAGACATTGGAGTTCACATTTAGTGCAATCTCGACAAAAAGGAATCAGAGATGAAAACGAATCTGTGATGAGTAATTTTTTGAGCCATTGTTTGTACGTTCATATTGAAATTCGCAAGATCACACGAGCGGTATTAAATAATTACAACTGCTCTGAATTTAACACCCAAGCTTTGGAAAAAAAACAACACCTGCAGAATATTGGCCAATTAACGCTAGAACTAAAAACACTGGAACAAAATGGTCAAAATTTATGATCTTTGTTCGAAATTTTATAGATGTAAATTGTGTAAATTGTGTAAATTACACATTTCGTAAAATGCTTGCGTACTCCATTATATCAAAGTTCCATCTATTTTGTGTCTTTAATGGAAATTTTACGCTTCAATCGTCGGTTGTTCTAGTGTCAATACCACTCAAATTACGTATAAAATATTTCCTGTTAAAATTAAAAAAAAGATATTTCGTGAGTAAACATTCTCTGTGCAAATTTTCACGCGTTTCTACGAAATTTCAAAGTGTCAAATCGCCCAAAATGCACGCACAATGATGAAAACAATATATGAAACATCATTTGAAACAATTTTCAACCGCGGTCCTATCTTTTCGACTAAATTTCCAAAGACGCGAACCTGCGTAAATAATAATAATAATAATAATCCGATATCAGTGTAGACACCACGATACGTTCAGTCACACGCCGACGAGAAGGAATCCCGGCGAGACAAAAATGAGAGAGAGTTTATCGGTGGTAAATATGCCGCGATAATTTCGTCGGTCGATATTGAAATTCACGATTATTGCGAGCAGAACGATATTAAATAATTACGACCGCGCTGAATTTAAGCTGCATTGAACTCGCACACGCGCTACGACACAGTATCCATTAGTCCATTAACGCGTCCATTTCGAACCAGCAATTGTTTGTACTTAATAAGATGGAGAGCACTTTGCGCGGCGTTGAGCCCGTCATCGATGGATGATCGATTAATACCACCTGCCGTTGTCGCGCGTCAGATATATATTTATTTTATATTTATATATATACTATTTATTATATATATATATTTATATATATATTTTATTATTTTTATACATATATATAATATTTATTACATATATACTTATATATATATTTTTTATTATTTTTACACATATATAATATTTATTATATATATATTTATATATATATTTTTTATTATTTTTATACATATATATAATATTTATTACATATATTTATATATTTAAATATTTATTTTATATATATATTTTATTATTTCTATATACATAATATTTATTATGTATATATATTTATTTATATATTTTATTATTTTATTATTTTTATATATATAATATTTATTATGTATATATATATTTATATATTTATTATATATTTAATTATATATATATTTTATACATATATTATATATGTTAATTTAATTATATATATAAAAAAATAATTAAAATATATATATATATATATGTCCGTACCGGCGCGATCGCTGTGCTCATTTATAGTTAATATAAACGCGCGTACACACCCGAGGAAAAGGTCGCTTAACTCTCACTCGATCCGGTTCCACTGTAATCAAGACGTCGCTGCCGGCTGATCGCCCAGGGGCAGGCGATCTCTTTCCCGCCTCGACGGTATTTTTCTTTTCCGCCCACGCAGGTGCGTATATAACTTTATACCGCGTACGCTGTAACTGCGCTATAAATGCACGCGTATTGTCCCCGTGTAATAACATTGTCGTCGTTCAGAACAGTTCAGAGCAGTTTCAGAAGAGCGGTGATTACAGGAGAGAAACGATCTTTAGCGTTAACTCGCTGATTGCGCCCGTTTAAAACGCGAGCGTGATTTGTCGGACTCTCGTGATTTGTCAAACTGAAGATGAAAAAGTCTCGGTGATTTTGTAGCTTTCGTTCGTGTGATTTTTAACTTCGCGCACCACCGTCTCTACTGTGCTGTAGAGATATATTACGTTTATATATACCACTACTACGTTTGTTCAGAGATGAGAGCGAGCCAACAGAGATAAGTTTTAAGCATCGTTTTAATCAGCCCAGGAGAATGTTGAAAGCGCTGTTTACAGTGCTGTATACACAATCCCGCTCTCTGAATTAAATTATCGTGCACCGGTTCCTGTGTATTTTGCGTCTTTAATTCCTTAAACGCTGGAATAATCTCTCGGCTTTTGGACAATAAGACAGGATCGTGACTCTGTATTATGCACAGCGCGAAGTTCGTTCTACGAGTATAACGGACGAGTACCTAGAGAATAATTGAAGTAGACTTTCCCGAAAACAAAGTTCCGTACGGATAGACACGTAACTTGCAACATCTTTTATTTCTAACATTTATTTTATATTATTGGTAATATTTATTTTTTTCGTGTAAACTATTCCTGTACTGTACAGGACTGTGCGTTAACTGCCGTTGGAAGGTTAAAAATTCAGTCGCGTTTCTTGGTTTCTCGGCAGTGGATCAATTTTCATTTCTTTTTTCTTTTTTTTTTTTTTTTTTTTTTCTTACAAAATTTGTTCACTCAATTTGTTGTAAATGTGTAACGCGTGCAATTTCCAATAATTAGTTACGCAATAATAACATTATAAGAGAAATATAAAAATTCGAGAGTCGAGAAAGTGTAAGACAAACCTGTAATTCCGGTGCTTAATCTACATTTAATGGCAAGGTATCGAAAGTGACGATATATTGCGTTAACGTAACCATTAGAAGTATTTTGTATTCTATTCACACAAACACGTGGCAAAACTGCAAAAAGATACCTCGTAAATTATCAAAATCTAATTCAATTAAGTTAACAAGAATTATCTACTCTAGGCAAAATGTTTCCTAATTCTACCACACGTGTAAAATATTTCTAACGATTTGCAATTACTCTTTCCTCGCAATCTCTGACGCAATAATAATTCCAGTACTTGCAAAAGGATATTTTGCTATACTTTTCTAATAACATTCCGCCATTAAATGTAGGATTAACCTTTGCAACTGGTTCGCAGACCGTAACGAGTGACCAAACAATAATGTGTACAATAATTCGTCGCTTTCTTTTTTAACTCGTCGGAATAAATTTATTTAATTTGTTTTGCCTGAGTCGTGTTTTAGTATATACTTAAAACTGAGGAAATATTGCAATTTTTGACGTGTGTGGCACGTCACTCCAGGGCAAGAATTTTCATATTTCTTGCATTTATTATCGAAAAATTGTTACCGGGAGCACGAATCTCTTTCTACGCAGTGAATATTATTTCGCTTTCGCCTGGCGAAGATATCGCCAAGAAACTAGAAACTGTGCTGAAATACTTTTTCTAGGTCCGCTTCTGGATTCCTAGTTTCTTCTTTTTTTTTTCTCCTTTTTTTCGATAAGGTATTCAATCAGGATTGAGGATCCGTTTGCAGCGAAGTGCGCCATCCAATTGTCCGACCGCGAGTACCCCTAGTGCTGCACACTATCAACGATATTCGTTCGCATTGATAGGAAGGTGAGCGAGATCGAGAAAGAAGTGTGCACGTGTGCCTGGCCTGAGCGGCGGTTTATTCGTTGATTGGTCGGTTCGATGGGGAGGGGGGGAAAAAAAAGAGAGAATCGGGAAAAACCGTTTTCATTCGAGGGAAACCGAACGTTTATCGATTCATTGCCGATATCTGCAAATTGCGGCTAATTCGATGTCACGGTCACTGGTTCGGGGACGTATTAACTCGTCTCGGCTCGTTAAATCCGCATCTAGTTCGCGGAATTATGCTTTTCAAAACGTTCCGCGAGAAACGTCTTCGTTCGTTATTCATATAAAAAAAAAAAGAAAGAAAATCATTAAAAAATGATTTGAATGATTTTGAATTTTGAATGGTCAAACAAGCAAACGTTTCTAGTGGTGATATGCGAGTTTGCCAGTCTCCTCGTTACTCGAGAGATCGTGATTCTGCAATTAAATAAGGCAAATATTTGAACATTTTTGAGCGATATTCACTTGTGTGAACCTTTTCATTATTTGAGAGATGATAAAAAAATTTTTCTCGATTCCGCGATTTCGTAATTAAATAAGCAAGCATTTGGATATTTTCGAGTGACTGCAGATTTTTATGCATTTACAGGAAATTTTATAGAAGAAATAAGGGATTATACCTGTAAGATGCAAAAATGCACAGAGTGCATTATTAATAGCAAAAAAGTATAAAAAATATCCACAGTGCAATACTCCAGAGTACAATAATTTTCCATCCAGTTTCATTTTTCTAAATTTCATTCATAAAGATGCAAATTTGCAAAATCGACATACTCTGTATACTTGTGCAACACTCTGTACCACAAATTTCCATCCAGCTTCATTTTTCTAAATTTCATTTATAAAGATGCAAATTTGCAAAATCGACATACTCTGTATACTTGTGCAACACTCTGTACAATAAATTTCCATCCAGCTTCATTTTTCTAAATTTCATTCATAAAGATGCGAATTTGCAAAATCGACGTACTCTGTATACTTGTGCAACACTCTGTACAATAAATTTCCATTCAGTTTCATTTTTCTAAATTTCATTCATAAAGAATGCGAATTTTCAAAATCGAAAATCCGTCGACGTCCGGTTCTGTGAATCTGTCCGTCACACGTGTCTCTCCGAGAGATCAGAAAAAAACTTTTATTTCCCCGCAATTAAACGAGCAGAACGTTTGAACATTTTCGAGTATTCTCTTCCTCTTCTCTGCATTTCGTGCACGAAAATTAGTTTGCGTTATTGAAAACGGATTATCACGATTACGGCCGTAGTAAATAGGTTCGATTTTCGAATTCGAGAGAGAACGGCGATATTTTCTCGTTTGTCAGCGTGAAATCGATTCGGCCGGTAGATGTGTGGAATGTAATTTTATAATACACGCGATAAAGGCTTTCCATCGGGGCAGATGGCCCGCGAGCTTTATCAACGTTCGTTCAATCAAAATCATTACGCGGTTCTCGTTGGTCACTTTGCCCTTTAAAACCGGCCCGAGCAATTAGCGCGCGGAAATCGCACAGTGTTCGGAAAAATATCTTCCCCGGATTCACTGTTGCGTATATCGTGTACTCGAAAAAAATGATTAAAAAAAAGAAAGAACAAAGAAAAGAGCATTTTCGATATTTATCACCGATATTAATTGCAACACCGACTCGGTGTCCGTTTTATATCCTCGTTTTGAATTCATTTGAATCGCCATTGTATCTTTTTCGAGCATTTCGTTTAATTGAATTGAAATTGTTTCTTTATTTTTATTCACATGAATCGTGATATATATATATATATATATACATGTGTAAAACTGTACGCGTCTCTTCATCTCTTTCAATTTACTCGGGGGAGTAAAGCCATTGTCGAAAAAAAAAAGCGCTTTCAACAGTTGACTCGCAGAGAGAAGTGAATTTTCATAAATATTCGCATTTTAACCATTTGCATCGCGGAGCGAAATGTTTTTCGCGGGTAAATATAAATTATAATCCGCGAGCAGCAATTACGGATGTTGTATATTTATTAGTTTGCGGAAGGCTCGGTACTCGATTAGTGTAAGTGACTTTTCATTAAAAATTGCTTGTGTCGTGCAAATGTGCTTCTGTTATAATCGATGGAATAGTTTAGCCATTATTTCGAATGATTTATATAGTAATGTAATTTTAACAATAAAATAATAAATATAATTTATATAAAATATAGAATGTAAAATAATGAAAAATAATATATAATGTAAAATAATAAAATAGTAATTAACAATAAAATAACATGTTTGTTGTTAAAATAAAATAACATACGTTTTAAATTTTTAATAGCTTCAGATATTATGTTTTAATAATCGCAGTGACTATTATAATAATAAATATAATTTATATAAAATATAGAATGTAAAATAATGAAAAATAATATATAATATAAAATAATAAAATAGTAATTAACAATAAAATAACATGTTTGTTGTTAAAATAAAATAACATACGTTTTAAATATTTAATAGCTTCAGATATTATGTTTTAATAATCGCACTATATTTAATAATCGACTATTATGATAATAAATATAATTTATATAAAATATAGAATGTAAAATAATGAAAAATAATATATAATGTAAAATAATAAAATAGTAATTAACAATAAAATAACATGTTTGTTGCTAAAATAAAATAACATACGTTTTAAATTTTTAATAGCTTCAGATATTATGTTTTAATAATCGCAGTGACTATTATAATAATGATTAAACTCTTCTGTTGATAGAAGGTTTTGTCCGAAAAAGAAAAAAAAAGAAAAATCGATGGAACCAGTTTAGTTATTTCTAATAATTTATGTAGCAATGTCACTTTAATAATATTTCTTAATAATTTTAGTTGTCGTATTTTAATAACTATATTGCAGTGACCATGTAATAATCTGTTGACTGAAGCACTTGTCAAAAAAAAATGAGGTGTTATCTTCATGGCACAAATTGTTTTCAATCAAACGTAACTTCTCGATACAACATTACGCATTGCACTCTATCTCGTGTTCTAATATTTCGTTGCATGTTTAGTCATTAACTGAGAATAAATCAATTTAAATCAAAGCTTGATAAGTCGCGATACAAATAATTTCATTTTGAACATTAAAAAGATGGAAGATTAAAAAGATATTCTATTCTGTTCTATTTGATTGATTAACTGACGAATGAGATTGCGCAGGGGGGAGGTAAACGGTAAATTATTTCCAGATGGAATGTACCTGGTCAGAGGTTCGAGGTGCGAAGGATTTTTACGATTGGCTGGCGTGTGCACGTGTAACAACCTGGCCGGATACGTAATCCTCGTATTTCGATGGGAAAACGACGTAAAGGCGAAACGAGTGTCCTTTACGATCCCTTAAATGCCCCGCATTATTTCCAGCAGGTGGACGATATTCAGGCGCAATAACGCGATATAAATAACCTGGGTCGTAACTTCCGTACACGTAGGTGCCGCGTACTATTCGGCCAGGGCTCTTTATTCCGGGGCACGTCGGTTTATAAACGTTAATCACGTGTTTCCCCCTTACGCGTTTGTCGCTCTTGCTTAGCCGCTGCAGGAAATTACGCCGGACGCCAGTCCCCACTTTCGCGCCGCTTTCTCGAGAAGAAAAGCACAACTCTTTATCGCGATGGAAAGAAAACAGAAAGAGGAGAAAAAGGAAAGACACGATGGAAAAGGAAAATTATTTCGGTTCGCCGAAGTCGATCTCCGTGGCGTAGAATCGTCTACGAGCCAACCGGTTTCCTCGAGCCTCGGGAAATGATCACTTGATTGGACGAAAAGTGAAGTTGGAGGGAAAACAGACTTTCAATTAAGACGTTTTCCACTGTCCGGGCATAAATTAATTAATTTACGCAACGTGTCTTGTCGCGAGATTACAGCCTCGTTTTTCTTTTTTCAAGTCACAGGGTTTCGATTAGGGTTTCTCTTTTAAATCTACCTACTGAAATTGTTCTCGAGTTGTTCCCTGCGTAAGGTTATCAAGATTATTTCGACAATTTATTTTTAAATCGACTGGACAACGATATTTCGTTTTTATGGTTCCAATGTCTGTGTGCCATGATTTTTTAGCAGAAGGTCCATTATTAAAAAAAAAAAAAAAAAAAAAAAAACGGATCTATCTCGAAATACATACATACTTGTATTCACTTTTCCGAGTAAATTCGTTCGATCGACTCGAGTAATCTACGTTATATACTAAACCTAAATGAGTGTCCAATCTTTTTAAATCTTCTGGGCTTTATTGGCCAATAAAAATTTTGTTTAGATGCTGCACATTAGTTTACACATTTTTTTTATTATTTATTATTCGTGATGATATTAAAACGACTTCTGTAGTGAAACAATACATTGATTAGACTCACTTATATAGCGACACAATATATTTATAAAAATTAAAAATAACTTTTAATGAGAACACTGAGCTTGTTTTTTTACACAGACTTTAGATAGTTCATCAATATCTGCTTTGATGCAGATGGTGGCAATACGAAGAGAGTATTTTCAACATGCTCGTTTAAAATTTTTCTTCTTATTTCATTTCTTGTGTGCGTCGTATGGGGAAAAATCTGCTCGCAAATGTACTTTCCAACAGCGCATGTTCGCCAAGTGTTGAATATTTTTCTTTAGGCACGTGGAATTCACGAAAGTCTACCAAAGACATTCGGATAAATTTTCCCTCGAGTTGTACATCTGATTGCAACTCGATACACTTCATTTCCATGGCAACGTATACATTTCGTTCGCTGGCAACGTATTGACATCAACTGATTGTGAGAATGGAGTAGCAAATACGTCTGAAATAAAAAAAAATATATATATTTCGCTGGCACTTGGAAATTATTTAAATTTAAAAAAAGACGTACGATCATTCGTGATGAAAATTATTTAAATAAAATTCTCAATTGATTGTCCCAATTTTGGTTATACATAACGCGTGTTGGACACGCCTGTAAACTCGTGAACGTAAGCTCGAGCTCAATTCGAGCCAGTCTGTACGACGCTGTGCCGCTAGACGCAGCCAGTTGCGTGAGACCGTCAATTTCTCCGAGACCAGGATGTAACTTCAACGACCACGCGAAACAGGATTAAGCAAACCTCTCCTCGCTTTGCTTTCCTTTCGTCGAGATTAGAACGTCGCACACGGCCGTCGACTTGCAAAAAAAAAAAAAAGAAGAAAAAAAACGATGAAACGGTGTCGGATCGCGATCACGCTTCCGATCGTTCGTCGCGGAAGCGGAGGGAAAATATCTGTGAAACGAACCGATGGATCGAAGATGGTAGATTGCCTGCCCCGTCGTTGGCGATGACTGTCGTCGCTCGGGCTCCGGTTCGTTCGTTGCCGTGTGCGACTCGCATTATCCAATTTTCCACGGTGCAGCGCGGTGCAATTGCACGCAGAGGCGGATGGCGTGGGCCGGTGCACTCGCGTCGTCGTACTTTTCACCGCTGCGTGGCCGCTGCCGGAGCTTCAGTTGTCTACGGCGTGAAACCTGCGGTCGAATCGACCGCCAGTGCATTCCGCTCGGCAGTAAAATCGATACCGCGCTGATTCGAAGATTTGTCGCGCGCGTCTACGAAGCATTCGATCGTCGTGAACGATTGTTGGACGTAATTGAAACGGAAACTGTAGCGAGGGGCATAACAGTAACGATATGACGATAAATTCTTTTATACGATCTTTTTTCATGGAAGAGGAATAGATCTTTGATCGATTGACATGCAGAAAAATATATACTAATAAAATATTTATTTTCTATGTGTTACATGTACAAATAAAAAATGTCATCGTGTGTGTGTGTATATATATATATATATATATATATAAAATGAAGAGTAACGTACAGTTAAGAGATCGTACAATAACGATAAATTCTTTTGTATGATCTTTTTCCGTGGAAAAAGAATAGATTTATTGATATGTGAAAAATATATAATATTTATATTAATATAGAGAAATAAAATATAATTATACGTACATAAAAAATAAAATATATGAAAAATAAAATATAATTATACGTATATAATGAAGATCGTAACAGTGACGATGACGATAAATTCTTTTGTACGATCTTTTTCCATGAAAGAAGAATAGATCCTTGATCTACTGACATGTAATGACAAAAAATATACTGTTTATTTTCTATGTGTTACATCTACAAATAAAAAATGTAATCGTGTATATATATATAATGAAGAGTAACGATGACGATAAATTCTTTTGTACGATCTTTTTCTGTGGAAAAAGAATAGATTTATCGATATGTAAAAAATATATAATATTTATTTTCTATATTTATGTTATATATGAAAAATAAAATATAATTGTATATATATATATATATAATGAAGAGCGTAACAGTGACGATGACAATAAATTCTTTTGTACGATCTTTTTCCATGGAAGAAGAGTAGATCGTTGATATCTATTATCATGTAGAAAAAAAAATATTATTTTTAATATGTCATTTAAATAAAATGAAATCGTACAGCCAATCTGTTGCGCTTGAAAAATTTCAGTCTTCAAGATCATAATAGATTTTCGAATTTTCAAGAAAATTCCTCATTTTCTCATTCATTGCGCTGCGTGATGTAAAATCATTAAAAAAAGAAGAAAACGAACTCGTTAGCAGAACTCTTCACGCTTGAAAATGAAATCAAATGAATCGTTTTTACGAAATCGTATCAGATTAATTATCGACAATTTTTCATTGTCATTTTGTCACAATTGCGCTCTTTACTGTGATTTGTAGTATCGAATTCGAACAAGTATCGTCAATTAGAAACAACACCTGCTGCCTTTTACCTTTAATGTCCGTTCGACACGTCTCAATTCTTTTTTCCAAACAAAATGTTTGTCACGTTGCGTAATTCTTGTAAGCCAATCTGTAATTATATGTCGCAAATCGTGAAATCGCGTTTTCCGATCGACGCAAGCGATATCACGTTACGAAGAACCGCGATACTCGTTGCGCGTATCTAATTGAAATGGAAACTGGGTAACGCACGATTCGTTTCGCAGAGAACTCTGTTTCAAGTGGCGACGAAAAGGTACGGGCATTTTCATCGAAATTTGCGAGCAATCAAAGTTACTTGCAAGCAATCAAAGTGTCAAATTTCACTCTTGAATTTTGATCGTTTGCTAATTGTTTCTTTTAAATACTCGGATTGGAAAAACTATTGGATTGTACGTTATAAAAAATATGGACTTTTTAAATATCTCGTAATTCCTTTCTCAGATTTTCTTAATCTTCTAAGAACAGGGTATTTAAATCCCCCTTCGCTAGTGGACGGATTTAAATCGCCAGGCGAAGTTTAGTTTTACATGTTTTCATATAAATTATTGTAGGTTCTATATTTTCAAAGTTAATCAAATCAAATAAAGACTGCGTTATTTTACAATAATTTATTATAATTTATTTGCAATAATACATTCGGCTTTCTCAGATATATATAGATGTCGATATTTCGGACGTTAGTACTTAGAAGGTTAAAGGTCAGATGCATAAAGTACGATTGCTTAGACAGAAAATAATAAATTACGTATGAATTTATTTATTTTAATTACTATCGTTTATCGAATTATAACGATCTGCACGCAGAATATATTTTAAAAGCCCCGTTGTTCCAGCGTTTTAACTGAGAATATCCATAACGTTTAAAAAATAATGAAACGCCACAACCAAACTAGACAGAATCCTGAAAGATTAACTAAAGGAAGCCTGAGCAAGATATAATAGTACGAGTGCTTATACAGAAAATAAATTACGTATAAATTTATTTATTTTAATTACTATCGTTTATCGAATTATAACGATCTGCACGCAGAATATATTTTAAAAGCCCCGTTATTCCAGCCTTGTAACTAAAAATATCCGTAACGTTTAAGAAATAATGAAACGCCGCAACCAAACTAGACAGAATCTTGAAAGACTAACTAAGGAAGCCTAAGCAAGATATAATAGTACGATTGTTTATACAGAAAATAAATTACGTATAAATTTATTTATTTTAATTACTATCGTTTATCGAATTATAACGATCTGCACGCAGAATATATTTTAAAAGCCCCGTTATTCCAGCCTTGTAACTAAAAATATCCGTAACGTTTAAGAAATAATGAAACGCCGCAACCAAACTAGACAGAATCCTGAAAGATTAACTAAAGGAAGCCTAAGCAAGATATAATAGTACGATTGTTTATACAGAAAATAAATTACGTATAAATTTATTTATTTTAATTACTATCGTTTATCGAATTATAACGATCTGCACGCAGAATATATTTTAAAAGCCCCGTTGTTCCAGCATTTTAACTGAGAATATCCGTAACGTTTAAGAAATAATGAAACGCCGCAACCAAACTAGACAGAATCCTGAAAGACTAACTAAGGAAGCCTAAGCAAGATGTAATGACGAGTAACAAAGAGCGAAACGTAAAAGGCGGAATGAAGTACGAGAAAATAGGAAACCTACGCAGTGCCGTGGGTAGTCTGGTAAATAGCAACGAAGCACACTGGCAACATTCATAAAGGTGAAAGAGACGAAGAATCGATATATCGGTGTACGGTTCTCTTCGAACAGTTGCTTAGTCAAAGAACCGGGCTGCGGTTTGGAAACATCGACGCATGATTTACGATGGTTTTCGATCCGGGGGAGAAACCAACGAGTGAAATACCTCGCTGCAAAGAACACTTGCACACGCTTCGGGGGCCGCGCGCTCCTGTTTTCTCCCATTCCGGGCGAAAGAATTCTCGATTACCTCGAGTTAACAACCGATCAGCGTAAAAGTCAGCCAAACTGCCGCGGTGAACGCGAAAAGTATTCGCACGCTCGGTGAAAAAGTAGAAAAAAAAAGGATTGCATGTATCTCCTGACTTCCTGTTGGCAATCTAGTTAGCCTCATTTTAAACTTCGAAGTCTCCACTTTGACAGCCTTGCGTTAGTTTAATTTTACATCATGCATGAAAAAGCATGGATATCTCTTTTTTTTTCTTTTTTGTTTCAAAATTCAAATGCCTCTAGAAAAAAAATTTATGTAACTTTGAGGTTAAATGGCAAAATGTTAGGATTCCTTGAATGCTGATGTTTCAAGGTTAGATAAAATGGCGGAATTATACAGCAAGTATTTTAAAGACTTTGACCTTCGAGATGATGATAGATCTAGCCGTAAAAAAAAAGAAAAAGAATTTTTAATGACTTCGAAGGCATTTCAATTTTTAATATTCAATTTTCAATGACAAATTTATATTTATATACGTTGTAAAAACATCTTTGGGAGGAAAGAACTCATTTGATAAAGTAGAGCTTCCTCGATTATTATGTTTTACGAACGATTTAAAGTACCGATAGTTTTCTATCGAGTGTGCGAATATTTTTGTCCGTTTCTGTACCTACTGTACCGTTCTCGCTCCGTGTGTTGTATTTGTATCGAAATTTTAAGATGAAAAGAAAGAGACGTTCGAATTACAGTTTCAGCTTAAATCGAGCGTACGAGAACTGCCTCAATGGTGTTTTATGAACAATCTGCACCGTTCTCGTCATTAAAGCCCGTCATTTACCTCGCAGCCTCCTTCGTTCGATATTCCTCCGGTCGATTAACACTAGAACCACCAACGATTAAAGCGTAAAATTTTTCACGGAGAAATCAAACTGCAAGGAATAAGAAAAAAATTTATAATACGATAAAAAATACAAGCTTCTATTTTTTAGTAGTATTATACAAATTTATACTATATAAATTAGTTAATTTATAATATAAAAAGTACAACTTTCTATATTTTGCTAAAGATCATTCGAGCCTCTGAAAATACGCTGTTCTAAATGTATAAAATTTCAATGGAAAAAATTGTAAATTCGTCGTTTGGCAGTTCTAGTTAAGACTAGAACTAAAGCATAAAATTTCCATCAGAGATATTAAAGAGAAGATCTTTATAACACAGTGGGATACACGAGCTTTTATTTTACGAAGAATTATTTGTCTCTAAAAACACGCTGTTTTGTATCTATAAAATATTTAACAAAAGTTACCATTTTGACCATTTTAGTCAGTTTGACCGTTCTAGTGTTGCCAACAATCGTTTCGCTCGATTCCGTCAAATTTCCTAAAATCGTAACCTCTGTCAGTAAGTATTAGGAATACTCATAAGTAACGTCGTTTTCTGATACTGTACAAAATTTCATTTTATTGAACAGTTGATACAGTTTTAATCTGTGATATAATTTTCAACAATAACCGCACTAATTTAACTAGAAAAGTTATAGTATAATGTAATAATATAGTATAATATAGTGTAATACAATAATATTATAATAATATTATTATATATATATAATTATATTATATATATTATACATATAAATATAAATTAAATATATAATATAAATATAAGTTATATTTATATTATATATATATTATATTATGTTATAGTTATATTTATATTATAAGTTAAATACATATAAATATATAATATAAATATAAGTCAAATATATAATATATAGTATATATATATTATAATATGATAATATAGTATATATATCATAATATATAATATACATTAATATAGTGTAATATAATAATAAGTTAATTAAAATTATCACTAGATGGCAATGTTTGTTAAACTTGACATTACTCAAAGGGTATCCCCAATAAATTCCCTTGGTTGTCGTTACTGCAGTTTCTTCGTTACTTACGTTCGTTCTCATTAACCACTCTGACACATTCTCGCTTTCACCGTGTTCATTCCACGGGACATGGGATCTCTCGACGACGATACACCACCACGTACCGTCGTCGGAGATGCAAAGTTTTCGTCTAAATTGGCGTTTGTAACGCTCGTAGGGGCATCGGTTTCGCAGGCGGGTTGATGACGCTTGTAGATCGGATCGATAAAGGTGAACACGCCGGTTCGTGTTCCCGACACGAACAGAGAGAGCGTTTAACACCTTGGAGGCCGCGGCCGTTTGCAAATGTGAAACCTGCCGCAGGAACCGTCCAATAAAAAGGAGGCCGGGGGTTCTCTGAATGGCCGGCAAGGTTAATGCGATTGGATGATTGGCTCGATTAGCAAATTGGCTGGCGACGTGTAGGACATTGGGATAAATGAGGATATGTCTATGCTGGGAACACCGGGCCACTGCGGCAAATTGATGGGAAGGGATCGAACGACAGACCCGATGTCATCGTTGATATATTATGAGACATGGTTTTCGATAGGCCACGCCGGGGGCTCGGTACGTGCGCGTGTCAGCTCGACGATTAACGCCACCCTTGCGCTACGGGGTTGCGTCAAAGCCGCACGAAGGTGAAAACTGCTCGTTTGGATCTCAGAGGGGCGAGAGAGAGAGAGAGAGAGAGAAAAAAAAGAAGAAGAAAAAGAAAATGGAATTCCGCCGATGTCACCTCTCTCTCACTTTGTTTTTCCTCTTTTTCTGATTCGTCTCCATCGTTTCCGGCTGGATCGCGTCGGGCAATGAAATCACGCACTTTCACGTGCTTTCCGCGAATTCTCACGAACGTGCGCCGGGGAATTAACGCGTTAATCGTCGCGCACATTTCCCTGCACTTCCCTTTTGGAATTGATTACGGTGTTGAAATGCTATAAATATTTAACACCTTGTCGACGGGGGTCACAACGTTGACTTCACGCCGCTGAACGTGGCGTGGGAAGAAAATGTACGTGCTAATTTTTTCATAAATGTCTTTATTTAATAGAAAAATGAACATCTGTTTAGTTGAAACTAAAAGTAGAAAATTTACTTGAAACTAAAGTAGAAAATTTTATTCAAATTTTATGAAAAATAGAGCATATATATATATATATTTTTAATATATTTGATTTTTTGATTTATATGAAAAATATATATATTTTTTTCATAAAGTTTAAATAATTTTTAATAAACTTTAAATAATATATATATATATATATATATATGTTTGATAATATAAGCGCAGAAATTTAATCCATATAAAATTACTTATTTAACGTTAAGGAATCAATAATTTCTAACTACTAAAGACATTAAAACAATTTTCTGTGTGTAATGGGACTTTACGAAAACTACGCATGTACTTAGTTTCGCTTCTTTTCTCATTGGCGTAATAAATACCAAATTAACCTACGACCTATTATTATATTATTCTCCTAATTCTCCTAAAACATTGGTCTTCGTCAACATCGTCACTACTAGCGCCAAAGCCACTATTATATAGTTTCTACATCCTTCTTAAATGTTGTTTCCGAGTTTATATTCCATTTTCTCGGTGCCACGTACTAAAAATTTTAAAGTTACAGTAAAAAATATTAGTTTACTACGTATATTTTATTACTTTTGCGTACACTAAAATCTGAACTGCAACTGAGGCGGTTAAAATATGGCGGTTACTGCTCATGTCATTTATACGACGCCCAACGGGCATAACAGTATTCAATTTGACGCCAAACGGCGTCATTCGTAGTTAAGGTGGTTATTCTACGGTTGTTGAAAATTTCTCAATGCCCAAGACTTTAATCTATTATAGTTCTTCAATCTATTATAGTTCTTTAATTCTTTTCAAAAGCGACGCCAGTCATCGGTGGCGTATTTCTTAAATGAAAAATCTCGTAGATAATATAAATTCTCTAATGAAAGTAGACGTTTTATAAAATTGAAGAAGGCGGGGGACGATTGGTCTCGAGATTTTGCCAAATGCCTCGTCGAAATTTTCGAAAATTTCAGAGTGATTTATCAGCCACAGCGATGTGGTTTCCGCGCAGTTTCTCGATGGAGGATGGCCACTGAAAGGCATCGGCGCGTCTCCCGTTTATTTCCCTTCGGATCCGTCCGTGAAAGCAAATACCAGATGCATATCGATGCGTCATCGCGAACGTGGGTCGCGGACTTTCGGCGTGGGCGTTTCGAAGGTGTAGTCCAAGTTCTTAGGAGCACGTGGGCTACCCACCGTATCTGGCGAACGGCGCGTGGCACACGAATTTTTTTCGTGTCACCAGGCACTGATTATTTTCACGTCCGTGATCGCGACGATGCATACATTTGTATCTGGTTAGGCGAGCCGTCTCAACGGTTCTGGACGTTTATCGTCTTATTAACCATTTTGTTGGATCCATTTGCATCAATTAGCGTGTTTGCGTATGTGTCTTAGCGAGCAGCATAACTGGATGGAAAATTGTCGACAATTTGAACCGTTCTCTCTAACTTGCTCTCATTTTCGAATGTAGAGCTTCTGCTTCGAAAATTGTAAAAATTTCGTTCGTTTGCCTGATATCTCGTTATTGATATCTAAAAACATTAGGCTTGAACATTGAACAAAATATTGGGATGTCTGACTCTGAGTTGAATAAAATGAAAAGAAAATTTGCCTAGCAAAGTTTCAAAAGTTCGTTGTAAAAAGGGAAACTTCGATCTTCGAGATCATGTTAAACGCTTAATCACCGAAGAAAAAAAAATATATTTTTCACTGTTTTTTTAAAGACATTCGAATTTTTGCAATTTTTTCTTTTTAACAAGATTCGCTACACGATGTTAAAATGTCTCTGAAAGAGGAAACTCAGGTTCACGCTTCTAAAACGAGATTGTATGATTTCCTTTTCTAGGGAATTACGACAGTTTCGTCAAAATTGATTACGGCGTAAAACCGATGTCCACGAAAACAGTTTCTATCGCCAGTAGCAAGATCGTAAAATTTTCTTTTCTCTCGTACGAAGTAACACGTATTTTTCTCCCCTCCGTGTGAACGTTCAATAAAATATTAATTACGTTACGAACGTCCACGTGTACGTTCAATTTCGCTCCTCCGCCGTAACGGAAGAAACTAACAGTAATGTCGCTTCGTTTAGCTCGAGGTCTAACAAAGTTGAAGTTGCACCGAGTCGCGGCAACCGCCGGTAATCTACTTACGTAGGAGTTAAGACAGACCCGTTTCGCCTAACTTGAAGAAAGAAGAAAGTCTACGATCCTCACCTCCGCTTTAATAGATCAAAAATATTTGCGCCCTCGTTACTTCTCTCTTTCTCTCTTTCTCTCTCTTAACGGCGCATTTAAATATCGTCAAAGCGATTCGTTAAAAGGAAGTATCCTGTTCCAGCTACCGCGAGACGTCGAGCGGAAGCAGTAAGTTTCCTCGCCTCGGGAATTTTATTCCCCGCTCCTCTGCCTTTTATTCCCTCTCTCCTCGATCTCTCTTTTGTTCGAGTTTTTCGTCCTGTTGTTTACAACACATTGTCCCGCGATCCATAATCTTTGTCCTGCTGCTTCGTTCATTTCGGGACGGGTGGTTCTGTGCAACGGACGATACTTGCGGGCAACTTGCGGTCGCCTCTTTGCCTCCCCGTGTCTTCCGACGTGAACGGAGCATCATCCGTGAATTTCCAAGCGAATTTCAACGAATTATGGGTTATCCCCCAGACTGGAAATATGAATAACGCGTATCCTCCCGCTGTGGAATAACGTCAGTCGCGCAGAGCCAACTCTCCTGTTGTATGGTGAAATAAAACGCGAGTTTTTTTTTTTTTTTTTTTTTTTGATTAATCGAAAAAATGTCCGTTGATATCGTCGGAGGTTACGTGTTTGAGAAAGAGAGAAAAAAAAAAAATAACGCCGGAGATGGAAAATATTCGGTCGACTATTCGGTAGCAAACAGAATAACCAATAAACGGGTCGGGTAATTGCGAAAAGTTTTTCCACACCGTGCGTGGAATGTTGGGGATAATGGATATATTTGCTGGACTTGGTACGAAATGTTAACAGATTGGCCCGTGTATCGATAAACCAAATTTATTAGTTGGACAAAGTTTTTTAGGAAATCGTGCTTTATCGAGCGAGTAAGAATTTGTCAAATTTACTTATTACACACAGTGAGTAACTGACTATCAGTGACAATGAGAATTTATCGATTATTTGAAGTTGATATAACTTTGTGAAACAAAATCGTATACTAACATATAATATATCATTTTAAAATGTAAAACCTTCATTTTGATAGTAATGAGTTTGTTTTTTCACAGAAGATTTCACATCACGACAGGAATGCAACGGTATCTTTTTTTGAAAATTGTCAAGATTCAAACGACTTCTTTAAAACTTGCCGCGCAATTTCTTTTCGTCGTTTCATCCAACTTTGAAGAATTTCTCAAATTTTCGTCGTTTAAACCTTTACATTCAAAGTCCAACAAAATGGCCAGAAAAGAAATCGTACAGCGTGTTTTAAGAAGTCGTTATAAAAAGGAAGTTTCAATCTTTGAAAAACGATAGAACGATAGGTTTTCGGTTAAGAGAAAATGTTTTCTAACGTTTGGAAACAGAATTCACAGTTTATAACGTGACCAAGTGGATCTTTTCACGAAATTGCACCATTGTAAATTTTTAATCGTCGAGTTTTCTAAAATTTTCTCTGTCGCCATTGGCACCGCTTACCATTCTCAACTTCTCGCCTAATACTTCTGAACAGGGGTGTACTTGTGCTCGAACGAAGAACTCCCTTTCTTTCTTCTCCTCTTTTTAACGTTGCGCTCGTGGTCGTAACTACCTCGCCCACGCGAGAAAGACGGGTCACACCCATTTAATTTCGCGGTTTCTCTTCTTTCATCATCTCTCCTCAAGTTGCTCGGGCATCGCCTGGCAATCACCTCGCGTCTTCCTCCGCGTTCGGCCATCTATCTCCACCTCTGCCTGTCGACCGTGTCGCCTCGCGTCGCGTTCGCTCTCATTAGTCCGCCATTTGTCTTTCGTTCTCATTCAGTCAGCCGCGCGGCTCACCAAAATCCCCGCCGAAGAATAGCCCGGTCAATTGCTCCTTCGTTTCCCGGCCGCCTCGATTGTTTCTCGATCGGGCACGTTCTAATTGCGGGAACACAATTACCGCGAGTAAATAACCAACCAGGCGGCCTGGCGGTTTCTAATTAATTCCCTGCCGGTCGTTATCGCCCGGCCAGCGAATCGTTGCCGATTTTACGCCTCGTCGTTCCCATTATGAACCACCGACGCTCCACCGACAACTTGTTTTGCCACCCTCGTGTGTCATTTTCGGCAAACAGCTGGCCGACTTTATTCCAAACGGAATACTTTTTCAATTGAGTGAACCGTGCTTCTCGCTGACGCGTATATTGTCGCTCTTGTCCAAATTGGAGGACAGACCGAAGCCAGCCAATCGAAATGAGACACAATATTTTTATGCGCGGGTGTACGCGTTCAGTTTCGTCACCAGTTTTTTAGGCAATTAAAAAAATGTTTCAGACAAAATTTTTTTAGTATTTGATGGGCTGCATGCTCCCATATTCATAAATCTCAACAAATGCTTTTCACTCGGGCACTATATGTTTCTGATATCACAGGATTGTTGCTCATATCCGGACGAATTCAACATTATACTGTGACTTTAAAATGATCTTAAACTATGGATACAGAGCTCCGCTCTGTGTATTAGATTTTTCATCGTTGCTGTAATTACGCCGTCACTGTTTACTTTCGTCACTTCGCATACTACGTTTGTATAAAATTGTCGAGTTTAAGGTCATTAATCTTCTAAGTATTAACGTCCGATATATCGACATCTATATAATATCTGAAGCCGAATGTCCGATATATCGACGGTCTCTCTCTTCTTGTTTTGAGCAGCTTGAGTCTTGATTTGATTTGATTAACTTTGAAAATACAGGACCAACAATAATTTATATGAAAACATGTAAAAAATTAAACTTCGTCTGGCGATTTAAATCCGTCCACTGGCGAAGGGAGATTCTAAATACACTGTTCTTAGAAGGTTAATGTTATTTAGAATAAAAATGCAAATTTCTTTATCGTTATCAATTGTCACGGTGTCTAGACTTAGAATCTGATTGTATCATAATTTTGCTGTTTACTGATTCGTGTATATTTTAATTATTAAATTATTTTAATTGTGTATATGGTAATTATTTCTACGAAGATGAGTAAGTACGTATATAAAAGAAACTGATCGAGGATCCAGAGAAAACGAACGAAAAATTAACTGAAGGCTACAGAAACGTACAACTCTTTACAGTTGCCTCTTTTCCCCGTGCAATTGGGTGTCGTGAATTAATCAGAAATCAATTAAAGCTCAGGTAAAAATTTGAAAAGAATTAATCAAAAACTGATTGAAGTTGAAACAAAAATTAGAAAACCGAATTTACATTCAATCAACTCGCCTGGCAATAAAGGAATTCTACTAGGAAAAACTCCTTTTATAGACGATCTTCTGTGCGTTACAATCGTGGCGAACAGTGAGGAAACGAATTCTACTGGAGAAAGGAATAGTTGACAGTTCTATCGTCGTTGGACGAGGAGTTAATGAAGTGAATTAGAATTCGAGTCGCAACGACGGATCGAATGTTCGTGAAAAATCCGCCGAGAGAGCTCGCGTAATTCATTTAATCCTCTTTGCTCGGCCGAATCAATGCTTTTCGATGTCGTTTCGACCGCGATAGGTGGGCTAATCGAACGTACACGAACGAAACTTGAGAGCGGAACACCGGACGAGAAACGTGGTCGAATCGTTGCGAGTGTAGCATCGACCGATTTCGTGCACGCGACGGAAATCTTACGGAAAAAGTGTTACGAGAGCAGAAAAGGAACGAGACGAAGGAGGAAGAGTGAGTGAGGATGAGCGATCGATCGAAACTCGCGTTCGTTGACCAAGTGACAGTTACTTCCGACTCCTTGATCCAGATCCTTTGCCGCTACGCGCCGAACTCTTGTCCTTTCGTTTCATTCGATCTCGCGAACGTTTCGCTGTTTAACGCCTCGTGTTTGTCGTTTCTGTTTGCTGGAGGAAATTGTGAAACCGCGTGGCGTACTTGTTTTCGTAAACTGGCTCGAAACTAATCGAATCACTTTGATTTTACACGACGGTGGGACACATTGGCTTTTCTATTCTCGAAACTTGAATTATTCTTCTCGGAGTATGTTGTTGATAGTAGATATATCAATATAGTAGTAAGATATTATAGATATAAAATCTTGAGAAATTGAGTGATTCCTTATGAGAAAAATTAGGGATGGTTTACTTTGAGACTTCCAAAAAATTATTAAAAATATATGTATGTTTAATTAATATAATTGTAATTAATTATTAAATATATTAATTATATAATTATTAATATATATAAAAATATATATATTTAATTAATATATACTTTTAATAAATTTTTGAAAGTTTCGTAGTTTCGAAATTTTTTCTCGAAAATTGTAAAAATTCAAACGTAGTTAAAGGCACGAAGTAATTCTTTTCGTAATTAGATTCACAATCATTTTGAAGATTAAAGTCCCCCCTTTACACCGACCCCTTGAAACTCGTGCGATCTTTTTTCATCATTTTATTGGACGTTGAATATTAGGATAGTCACGCTCTTCAGTGTATCTCACATTATTTCAATGTCACTCTTTTCCACTTATAAACCAAACCATTGAATACTATGTTTGAACACTGTTCCATATGACTGTTTAAGCTTCTTTTTCCAACAACTGCTAGTTACTCAAACGAATAAAAAGAAACAAAAAAATAAAAAAAAAAAGTTTCAAGATTTTACTTTCGTCGTCTCGGATACCAAGAGTATTTTCAAGATTCTAAGATTCCCGAGCGTGCGGGTGCGAGAGTTTTCTCCCTCTTTCGGTGCTTGTTTGAACATGCAACGTATCCAATTTGCCGTCCAAAGTCAGTCCGATCTCTCGCGAGGCGTCGGAATACGAAAGATTTTGAGAAACGAGCCAGATATCTTCAGCGACGTACCAGTCAAATATAAGGGGGTGAAATCTATCGGATTGCCGTGTCTTTGCGGCCGGAAACGCCAGCGGCGCGTGGTGTCCTCTGGCCGGCCGCCAGGGACCGGAAAGATAGATTTACGTACGATCCGAGCACACCCTGAAACGCGAGAGATCGTTATCCCATTGGCGATTGGAGGAAATACAATTTCGTCTGGGTGACAAGATCGGATTGCTTCGTTCGAGAAACAAATGTCCCTGGCCTCTCCATCTGTCGTTGCAACAACGACTGAAACTGGGTATTCATTCTGCGACGAGTTTATTATTGTATTATTGCACTTGGACGGTGGACGTGTCTCGTGAGAATGTTAGTTACAACACACGAATGAATTTTGCGAAATTAACTTGGTAGAATCACATTTACTGACAATTAGAAAATTTGTGAAAACTGTACCTAAAATGTTGAGAGTTACGCCGTATCTTAGCGAGAGTTATACCGAGTCCAATGAGAATTGGCCATTTCTGAGAATATAAATCACTTCTACTTGAAAATTAAACTGTTTCTACGTTTGTTAGAACAGCGCTGGTTCAATCTAGTCACTCACACTTAAAAGACGATCGATCGTTTCTAGACGACAAACATAACAGACTTTTCGGGTTAATCAACGTCTTGATCTACGTTTCTGAGTTCTGACTTCTTGAAAATTATAGAAATTAATAAAGTAATTTCAATATCAAACATTAAAAATAATAATCTAATTCAAAAAGAAAAAAAAAAAGGTATCGAGAATTGTAATATAAATTTTGATATCGGATCAAATCCACGTTCAAGTGGAATCTTTTTTCTAGATTGGCTTTTTTATTTATTGAGGGGAATTTATTCAAATTAAAAATAATTATTGAATTTAATGTAACAAATAATATATATATTAATTGGAAGACATTAATCAGAAACACTCAAACAAAGAATGCCCAACGGAAATATAAATACCGACTAAAGCGAGGTTCAAAGCGCAAGATCTTCTTTATAAAAAAAAAAATATAACAGTGAAAAAAAAAAAAATAAAATATAATTATGGTTGAATTATTAATTAAATTAATATTTTACATATAATTTATTAATATTGAATATTAAATTTATCAGTAAAATAAAATTAATAAAAAGTTCTTCAGTTATTAATTAAAATGAAAATTAAATAAGGGAATCAAAATTATAAATTAAAGTGCCAGCAATAGCGGTTAAATTATAAGCTAATAATTAATAGTGGCATATAAATCTCTAATCTCTAATCTCTAAATTCGCCGTGCTTTTAGAGTCAGTGACGAGGTGACGACGACGACCACGAGCACGACGGAGACACACGAAGAAGAAACGAATCAACCAATCATGGCTAAAAGCGCCGAGAGGCTTCCTGGTACATCCACCAGGCTGAGGACCAGAGATGACGGCTGCTGCTCCGTGAATTTCCTGAAATACGTTCTACACATCTACAACGTGGTTTTATTCGTAAGTGATGTAAAGCCACGCGGCTTGATGCACTATATATATTCGCGTTACATCGAGCGAAATAGCGAAATAGCGGGGGTGAGCGCGCTGATGGACGACCGTTTTACGTTTCCGCTCGCAATCGGCCATGTTCTCTCCAACGCTATATCGTTCCGCTCTAGCAAGCCGCCCCCTTTTAATTGTTATTGCCACAGTCTCGCGCACCACCCGTTGACATCGACGAAACCGAACCGTTTCAGCCAATTGTTCATTTTCGGAAAATAGCTCGAAGAGAGGAAATCGGGCGGTATCGGTTGCGATACACCGTGGACTCTGAGCGGGAATCGGTTGCACCGAGGTCGTGAACTGAGAGTCAAATGATTTGATCTGAAGCTTTTTTGCGATAGTCATTTCTGAATTAACAATTTGAATTAATATCTAGTTAGTCGAAAATTACAGTGAAGAGAGAAAGAGAGGGGGGGGGGGAGAGAGTACGAGGATGAAAAAATTGTCGATTTAACCCCTTGTACTGGCAACTGGTTTTCGCGGACCGTAACGAGTGACCGAACCGTATACAATAATTCGTCGCTTTCTTTTTCTTTTGAACTCGTCGGTGTGACATCAGTGGACAGAAATTATTGAGAAGTAATAAATTTATTATTTGTTTGGCCCGAGTTATATTGAAATATACTTAAACTGATTTAAATATATTAATATTTATATATTAACTATTATACTTAAACTGAGACTATATATTAACTATTTAAATATATTTAAGCTGATTTAAATATATTAATATATATATTAATTATTTAAATATACTTAAACTGAGGAAATATTGCAATTTTGGGACAAAAAATTCTCGACGTGGTCAACTTGCTCTCATTTTGACTTGGTGGGTTCGTGAAAAGTTTCTTTTTCTAGAAAATTCAAACGCTAAAACATTCTTTTTGAAACACTTTTGATCTATCATTATTTTGAAAAATAAAACTTGCTGTACGATTTTTTTTCCCCCTACTATTATTAAACGACAATTCAAGAAATCCTAACATCTAATTCTAATGTTAGAAATACAGTACAATCGTACAAAGCATTTTAAATCTTCTAAAGAGAAGAGAAATTCGATCTTCGAGGATGTAATCTTGAAAAGAACATTTTGATGTTTCACATGCGTTTGAATTTTTACAAACAGAAGAAACAGTTTTTGATCTTTGACACATGATGCAAAACCATTCTCATAATGAAAATAAAAGAGCTCGCAAACTGACAAAGTAGAAATTCCACGCTTTCTAAAATTGGACCAAGTGGATCGTTATATAATCATTTTTTATAAAATTACATCAATTCGAATTGTAAGCGATTTTTCACTGTCATTGGTACAGTTGTGTTCCTCGCTGTAATTCGCAAAGAAAAAGGAAATCAACTGTTGCTCGTTCTTCCTAGATCCTCAAGTTCGGTGCTCAAGTCTTTCCTTCACAAGTTTCGATGAAGGAAACAAGCCTTGGCCGCGTTTCGTCCCTCGGATGCGTGAGCGTTGTAAAACAGCCGGTGAAACATCGCGACCCGTCGTGATACATCCCATAAAATGCTAATGAAGCCCGTGAGGCGAGACCACGGACGAAAGGAGGGAAGGAAAAAAAAAAAAAGAAAGAAAGAGCAGAAGAATCTCTGAATCGATCGGTAGCCCGTTACCACGGAGCATCGCAGTTTAATGCATAAAATGTCGACGCCTCGTTGAAAAGCGGGTCCCAACGAGAACGGTCCGCGAGATTAAAAATAAGCGAGCAACTTGCTCCGATCTCGTACCCTGTTATTGCCGCCGCCTTCTCGCGAACGGTCATTTTTCATGATTCTGTCTGCGCTTCCCCCTTTCTCTCTCTCTCTCTCTCTCTTTCTCTTTCTCTCTGTTCCTGTTATTCCATCGAATTCGCCATAGCAGCCCACAAAAAAAAAAAAAGAAAAAAAGGAAAAAGAGAGAAAAGACAATGGAATTTTTCATGAATTTCACGTTGGGGGTTGTGAATCGGTTTATTGTAAAACAGTAACAGTTCGAATTTTTAAAATATGTTTTCACCAAAAAAAAAAAAAAAAAAAGAAATAAAAAAACAGACGGAAAAATTACAAAAAAAGTCTGTTTGCACTCGCGTTTGAGTTCGCGTAGTAACACAACTCAAATGGTTAAATGGAGCCACTGTCCTCGCAAAGAGAGATATTGAACTTGTTACTTTGCTCCTTTCGATCCCAGGCCTCTGCCGCCGCCGTAGTTTGAACTTCGCCCGGCGTAGTTGGCCGAAATTGGAAAATCGCCGGAATGATGATGGTTGCTTCGCTCGCGTCGGCCTGGCAGACCGTAGCCCGACGCGAGATTCGATCGAGCTGAACACGGGCTGACTTTAAACCCCGCTCGGTATGTAATAAGGCTCGATAATGCGGGTATAATGCAAGAATAATCTGGCCGGGAACAATGGCCGGCGCAACAATGCCGATCGCTTAACGCGCGCATCGTTTATTCGCGCATTGATCGCGCGTTCGCGAGTGCAGTCACCCTGCAAGCCAGACCAAGTCACTCCGACGTGATGACTGCTGGCCGCTCGTCGCACGGCTGTTTTCCATCGGTCGAGCACGTAGCCGTCCGGGATTCCTTGGCGACGATCGTCCACGTTGGCAGAAATTTGCCTACCCCTCTCCTCCCTGACCTCTACGGCGCATAGTTTCTCGTTGTTCTCGGCGTGTTTGCGCGTGTTACGAATGGAGAACGAGAGGAGGTCGTGCGCGCAGAGGGCGAGCGTTAAACGTTGATTTCCCCCGATCGGTTTTCGCCAGATCGCCAGGACGTGGATTCCCCGTTAAAGGGTAGTTGCGAACTATTCGCGGTCGAAGTTGAATGAAACTCGCCGGAGGGAGGCTACGGAGGCTGCTTGTTCCGGCCCCGGATGGCTTTGTAGCTTGTTGGATCGACGTCGGAGCGTGGAATAACTGGCTAAACTAGCGAGAAGGAGGGACCGAAGCCGCGGATAATCGGTAGACTGGCGGAGCGAAGCTGGTTATTACGCGATTTATTAACAAGGTCTAATTAAAGGGTAGCGACGTCGATCCGCTTATTTTCTGGCGAACGAATCGACGTCCGGGCAGGGGAGGGGGAAATTCCCTGCCGCCTTGCTATTTCTTTAATTGAAACATCGTTGAGAAAAGATCGATCTTCGTTCTTTTCGAAGAACGAGATTCTAAGTACGAGATTATGGTGGAGCGGCGGTGCGATATGCTTATAGTGACGCGGAGAAAAGCGAGGAGCGAAATGCTACAGCGAGAGCCTGTCTTCGAGGAAGCAGCAAAAACTCGTGCTTGTAGAAAATAATGCAAATTAAACATCACATGTTAATGTCACATCTCGCAAAAAACACGGGATCAAAAGGTAGAAAAAGATAACAATAAATAATAGAAATAATAAAAGAAATAAAATAAATAATAAAAAAAACACAGAAACAATAGATATATAAATACTTCGAGCATTCAATTGAATGCTATTGAATGCGATAGAATGCTACCGAATGTTGCCGGACGCGTTGGTTCAGAAACAAACTTTTTTGATTCCAGCTGCACCGCTACTACAGTACTTACATTACTTAACAACATACGTACACAAGTACAACTAAGTACAACAAAGTTACAAGTACTTGTAGTACTTACATAAGTAATTACATTGGTTTGTTTTGTCGCGCCGCTATCTTCGTTCCTCGCCGCTCCACTATATAACCGTACCTTAAGTCTCGGACTCTTCTCTCTGAGAAACTTGAAAAAAAAAAAAAAAAAACGTCAAGTGTTGAGTGGAAGGTAGCGATCGTTGAATCTCCCTCCTTCAAAAGAAAAAAAAAAAAAGAAAAAAGTATCTCTTCAACGATCAAAGGGCATTCGAGACTCGGGACTCGGAGATTTCGCGTCTCTGTCCCGAGATCGACAGTCGTCACCTTGCACCGTGAAACTTGCGATCGATCGGCCGGATGTGTCCCTATGTGCGGAACGTAGCAGATGGCGGCGAGATTGCTGCAATTTGGACGACTCGCATACCTTCGAAACTTGGCAAACGATGGAGGAGACATTGCAGGAAGGCTCAATTATAACTAGGCTAGCGAAGATAGTCGGATACGGCCGAGGATGAGTTACTAATTAACCGATTAATAACGAGCAATGAATGGCCGGCCCATTCAAGCTTGGCCATATCGAGGACGTTAGGGGGATTTACATTGTCGGTTGTGTCGCGTGTTACACCTGTTACAATGTGTCTCCTGCGTAATAACGCGCCACCACGGGTCGCATTCCGACGATGGGGCAGAGTGAAATGAAAGGGACCCCATTGTTTCCGACGTGATGCGTGTCCAAGCGCGCGTACACCGCGGAAAACTGCGGTAAAATGTTTATTCGTCGTTGCGCGGTGAAGTTCTCAACGCTGTCCATTACCGCGCAGTGTCATTTCTTTTTTTTTTTTTTTTTTTTTTTGGGGGGGAGGAAATTTTTTTTTTTTTTTTTTTTTTTTTGATCAGAAAGCTTTGGATTACATTGAAAAAAATGGAGACGTGTTTATTATCTCGCAATAATAGCTGAAAATTGAATACGAATCGAGTTTAAAATATATTTATGCTGCCCACGGGTTTATTTCGCTATCTATTAAATGCTTTTCGTCGGCATGGATCCGTTTTGAAGCATCCAATTATGAGGAAGTTGAAGTCCATTTATTCTATGAGATCAATAACTTTTAATAGCTTTGCGCGAGCTTCATGAAAAATAGCGCACAAGGGGCCATGATTTTGATAGAAATAATCTGAAATAAATGGTAATAAAATGTACCATCATTTTAACAGTAAATTACTATTCCAAGATCGTAGCCAAATCTCTACAATTTGTCTTCTCCCAATAAGACAAATACATCCTCCGTCACTTTCGTCAAACTGTCTTCCACTAACGGCTAATAAAAGTGATCACTTCAAAAACAACGGATAAGCCGCGACAAGCAAAAAGCTGACGCGACACTTACGCGAGAAGATTAACATAGCAAGATAGTAAAACAGACCGAGAAAGAGAAAGAGGCAATGTTAAGCAGAAAATTTGTAGCTGCTCCGTCAGCAGCCTTTTACATTCCGGTTTGACGGTTCTTTAAAATGATCACGGTTGCCCAGCGATTATGAGCACCGAGGCGGTGAAAATAAATCGCGGAACTCTAAGCTGAGAGCGTCACGTATTCACGGGGATAGATACCGATAGATCCTCGATTTATTGTCCGCGTTCGAACTGGTGTCCGCTTTAAAGGCAGAAAACACGGTTTTCACTCGTAAAGCGGGTGAAAGCGGCGCGGGCAACGCGCGGGGGATGAAAATAGGTGAGGGGAAGAGGTGAGCGGGTGTGCATGTGCATTATTGGAACGCGACGAGAGATTAAAAACGACTTTTTCCAAAGGATCGGTTCCATTGACTGGGGTGCATTGCGGCGAGTCCTGAATAATGCATGAAATTTGTTCCCCGGAATCGAATCGCTTCTCGTCACTGCCGGCACCGGAACAAGAGAGCGGGCATAAATCTAAATAATTTCAACCCTCGAATTTTTATTATTCCTATGACTACGTCTGCGCCTCCACGCTGAATATGCATGTCTTGCTTTCCGCACTACGCCCTCGAGTGTTCCACCTTTTGTGTAACCAGCCCTTCGCCGCAACCGTATGATACATCTTGCGACTAGCCCGGCCGCCGATGCTTCTTAGATCGTCGACACACTCGTTAATTCTCCGTCTAAAAACACGGAATTAATTGAATAATCGTTTGGAAGTCGATATTCGTTTCGGTCGTTCGAATAAATCTCGACAGAGCAAAAGGAAATTGAAAATATCGTCGCGAATTAAAAATATTTCAAACTATTCGATCGATATTACGAATCAAAAATTTCGTCGCTCTACATATTGTAGTCGATATTATAGTCGAACAGAAAATTTAATATCAAAAATTATAAGAGATCAGTCATTACTCACTCGGGGAATTCCGATAAATCACAGAAAGTATTAACGAGCAGCGAGGATGACACCGGATCTTCCCTCATCCCTTACTTTCTTCCGCCTGTGAAATATAGCCGACAACTTTTCTCATACTTGAGAGTTTTCCTTAGAAGCATACTGTACTACACGGTGGAAAGGGGTAGAGGAAAGGGGAAGTTATAAAGTGGTTGAAGACGAGCGCTATAACACAACATCACAGAGATAAAATTTTGTAGCGTTTATGCTACAAGAATTATATTTTAACAATAATTATATTTTAACAATAACTATTTCTTCATAAAAAAAAATATCACAAATGGAAATTGATATAATTAAAGAAAAAACCTTGTCTTATCTTATTCATATGAATATTAATATTTATAAATATTATATATTTGGTTGTAAAATAATCAAATTTTCCATATTTTCCAATTTTATATAAACATTACTAGAAATAAATAATTATAATTTAATAAAAATTATTCTTGGCGATACTATTAAATTTTAATATTTATAACGATACTTACAAATGATTTTCAGGTGAAATAATAAATACAACACATAGAATTCATAATATTTTATTTATGTGTAATACTGCGCAATGTTTTTGAAACTTTTCCTCGAGGCACACATCATCAACAACTTCATTTAAAAGTATTATACAGCATTCCTAGATTAATTTACATACCTAATTTTTACAGATTCTATTAGAATCTTTTTTTTACGATAAAGAAGTATGACAATCATACATATACGTGTATTCAGTCAATATTTTAAACTACGCGTGTCCACATCGCGATAAAATTGTATTAAATGCTATTACACATTAACAAATCCACGAACTTGAGTAACATCAAGTTTCACAATGAACTAGTTCAAGTATTCAACAAAAATTACCTAAATGAATGTAAATGAGAAAGATATCCTGTTTGCTTACACTGAAAATCTTTGCAATTCATTCAACTAAACGACACATAATGAAGGAGCATATTGAAAAAGATTTCGAAAATAATAATTACAGAAACGTTTAAAAATAACGTTTTACCTCACATGTATTGTTTCTACGAGTATTTGGCAGCTTATACCCAATAAATTTTATATCATCTATTTCGCTAATGCTGAAACTTTCTTGCAAATTTCATTAGTGTATTCACTGCACTTTGCAGATCCACCAAGATCTCCTGTTAAATGTTTACCTTCTTTAATAGTTTCATAAGCAGAATTTTCAATAATTCTTGCTTGTTCATTTAATCCCATATATTTAAGCATCATTACAGCAGAGAGTAATAATGCTGTTGGATTTGCTTTATCTTGACCTGCTATATCTGGAGCAGTTCCATGCACCTATTTTGAAATAAAATTATTACTAAATCGCTATTGCATTTGAGAAGAAACATAAAATTTTGCATACATACAGATTCAAACAATGCACCATTTAAGCCAATATTTCCACTTGGTGTAAGACCAAGTCCTCCTACAAGTCCAGCACACATATCAGATAAAATATCGCCATATAAATTAGGCATTACAAGTACGTCATATTGACTGGGATCTTGAACCATGTTTAGACACACAGTGTCCAAATATCTTTCTTCAAATTTAATGGAAGGAAACTTTTGCGCAGCTTCCCTACAACATCTTAAGAACAAACCGTCTGACATTCTCATTATATTTGCTTTGTGTACAGCAGTCACCTATTAAACAAATTAATAATCATTTAAAATATTTCTTACTTTTATGCTTGAATAAATACGAACCTTTTTCCTATTATTATCTTGAGCATATTGAAAAGCAAATTCGGCTACTCGACTTGAAGCTTCCTCTGTAATTAATTTAATTGACTGTACAACTCCTTCTACAATTTCATGTTCTATACCAGAGTATTCTCCTTCTGTATTTTCTCTGATAGTGACAACATCGACATTATCATACAATGTCTTATAACCTTCTAAGGAACGACACGGTCGGACATTAGCATATAAATTAAATTCCCTGAAAAAAAAGGCTCATTTACAAAAAATACATCAGTTTCTGAACACTTTTAAATCCTTGTATAAAGCTCTTTATACAAATACAAATAATTACATGTTTACATTGATATTCATGATTATGTAACTCAAACAGCTCTAACAGATAAATATATTAAGACTGAGACAATATGCATAGATGTTTGAAATAGATGCATTTAGCTATTCTTAATTACACAAAGATTAAAGTAGACTTACTTTCTTAATGCAAGGTTTAAAGATCTATGTCCTTTTCCTATGGGTGTCATCAATGGTCCTTTCAAACCAATCTTATTTCTGTTAACTGAATCAATAGCAGCTTGTGGAATGCCAAATTTTCCATCTGGGCCTTTTACTGGTGTCACATCAACAGATTCCCATTCTATCGGCACCTGATATTTAAGATAATATTACAAACATAATTGCATATCAAGAAATAAGAAATGTCTAGTTAAAATCTGGTTAAAATCTAACATTCAATACACTCATTTTTGTTTATATATATATATACTAAAGAACAAAATGTATGTGTCATATATACATATATCGACATATATATAATACTAAAAGTTGAGTAACAGTGTTATGCAATACATGATATGTGAATGATACTATTAAAGTTTCTTTATTCATGCTGAAAAATAATACATTGTTGGTTTTTAATACTAAAACTATTTTATGTACATTCACTAAACATACAGATGAAAACAAAATCAATAACCTCATGCATTTACTTGAAGTCTATAAGGCTTATATTCTGTGTTTATAAAAAAAAAATATACAAGTAAAAAAAAAACATACCTTAGCTACAATAAGAGCAGACTGAATTAGCCTACAATTGGATCAACCTGTATAAGAGTAAGATTAAAATAAACTCCTTAAGGTTAGTACTAGGACACATTGGGTCACCTTGTAAGGTTCAAATCATAAAAAATTGAAACAAAAAGTGATATCTACAATGCAAAAATCTAACACAAATGTCAAAGTGAACGTATGTTATCGATACATTTCCACTTGACTGATAAAACATGCATATTAATGAAAAAAGAAAAAGTAAAATATCGTGCATAATGAAAGTTATTAACTTATCAAACGATTTGTGAAACTACTTTACCTTGGCAGCGTCAAAAATTTTCTGCACGGCAGAAGAAATTTCGGGCCCGATACCATCTCCGGGTATAAGTGTGCATTTGTGAACTTTACTGCTGTAAAAACGCACGCAGCCAATTTTCGGGACCTGTTAAATCAAATATCGACAAAATTAATAACTATTAATAAAAACACGTAGAGATTCTTATATTTGAATCAACGTGGAAAGGTGATGTTGAGAAATTGAATAAAATATGAAAACTGGAAAGGAAAATTGTAAACGATACAAGGATAAGAGATAGTTTAAGATAGATCTCAGAGGATAGATATATAACCGATCTATGAAGAATTCTAACCTTGCTGTCTGGGAGGGAGCGTAACTACGGGCAGGACATTGATTGTTTCAAAGATTTCTTGATTGACACGTGCTACTTACTGCATTTCGTATCCACTGCGCTGCCATTCTCTTTGTAAATTTTACAATAAAAACACGAACCTCCACCACCCAAAGTAGTTGCGCACGTCAGAAGTAATACCAAAAACCCAGAGACGAATCACACTTGTGATTGGTTCCCGCGAAACGACGTCTTCTGCTATTCGGAAACGGAATACAGCGGACGACAGTGCAGAACACGACGAGTGGCTCCACATATACCAACATTTTATTATTACGTGATAGTGGCTAAGAGCAAATTTATTCTCAACCTGTAACGTCAGTCGATTTCAATTTGCTGCTTCGAGCAACGGAACAACACGTGAAAAATGTCGAATAACTCAAACGTTTCTCTAACATTTGAAGAGGACCTATTTCATTTAAATATCGAATCTTGTTACAAGAATTCTGATTGGCTGCGAAATCGAGTGTTAATTTTTTCCGAATGCGATGGTTCGAGTTTGAAAATTTCCAATCAGTTATGTTACAATTTTCAACAACCGCAGTGTACAACATTTTCCAAATATAAGAAATATAACTGCAATGTGGGGCGACTATGACGCAATAATTATAGGGTTGTTATAGCGAAATGATTTTGACACCTTTGTTCGTGTCCGTTTGTACCGTTTTAAATAGGAACTTATTTTGAGTACGGTTGTTTCCGGAATGGTTTAGCATTTCCTCGGACGGCCATTTTATAAGACGCTTCGTGATCGCGTATGTTTGCATGTTCGGTATCTTTTACTCTTTTTAACAAGTAAACTATTTACTCCTTAAATAATTTAGTTTATTGAGTAGAAAACGTATTGGGGATGATCAAGCAAGAGGAGTAAGTATAAAATCGATATTTGTAATAATTTATCACATATCCTTTGTCGGCGTGCAGAATCGTGTACAATTAACGTAAACCGACGCTAATAAGTTTTCAACATATCAGCAGTGCGAGTTTTCTGAGCAAGTTCTCGTTCAATAGCTCGATTTCAATTGAAATTCGTGTAAACTATAAATTGCGAAACGTATGGTAAAATCTGTCGGTACGATAACAAGCTATAATAAAACGTGATTCCCCGTACGCACGTTATTTCTACGTAATCGTGTTGAATATTTAGGAGTCAAGTGCAGAATAATGACGAAAGGGACCGAAGTAGAGAGCGCGACCGTAACAGGAGGGCCGAGCGACAAAATCGTATAAATTCTACGAGTCGTGATCGTAGCAGAGAACGGAACGATCGTGGTCGAAAAGCTTCGGATCGACGAATCTACGTATCAAACATTCCCTATGATTTTCGCTGGCAAGACCTGAAGGATTTGTTCAGAACAGAGGTTGGGAAAGTCGCTCACGTTGAACTTTTCACTGATGAAAATGACAAGCCAAGAGGCTGTGGTATTGTTGAATTTGAGGATTCCGATTCGGTAAAAATTGCTGTAGAAAAAATGCATCGGTATGATATTAAAGGGAGAAAGCTGGTCGTCAAAGAGGTAGTTAGTATATTGTTATTTTTTCATCTTCCTTACAACTGCGATGCAATGCCGTGCAATTAACATTAAGGACATTTCATAACATTTATTTATTCTAGGATTTCGATGTCGAGCGAGATAAATACGGTCGGTTGGCAACAGCCCGTAATAATGAAAGAGTTCGTGATGATAGATTTAGAGATCCGCCAAGGCCGCAGGGTGGTGGACGTCAAAATATGAATGCTCCTACTGGTGGAGGTGGTGGTGGTGGCGGCGGTGGCGGCGGCGGTGGTGGTGGAGGTGGTGGCGGAGATAGCAAATTTGGAAATACTTACGGTTTAAGTACTCAGTTTTTAGAATCTTTAGGTATTAATGGACCTTTAGTTACTAGAGTATTTGTAGCCAATGTAAGTATATCTTTTAATACTGAATTAATTAAACTAAGTAAGTAAAAGTCAAGTAAATACTTCATTTGATGTATTTAGCTTGACTATAAAGTGGATGAGAAGAAATTACTAGAAGTATTTAAATTAGCTGGTAAAGTCCTACATGTTGAGTTAGGAAAGGATAAAGATGGAAAATCACGAGGATTTGGAGTGGTAGAATATGATCATCCAGTAGAGTCTGTACAAGCTATATCTATGCTTCACAATCAGCAACTTTATGACAGACGCATGACTGTGAGACTTGACAGAGCAAATGAACCAGACATGCCACCAAAATTACCAGAAGGTAATCTTTTATTTTTTTCACTTTTATTTTCTAGAAGATATACTATTTTATTATAAAACTATATAAAAATAAAAATTAATTTTTCCAAAATAGGTTTAAAGGGAATTGGAATGGGTCTTGGAGCTGGTGGTAATAGATTAATGGATGTAGCTAGAAACATTCCTAATGTACAAGCAAATAATCCACCTGTCGTGAATCCCATTTCTGCTCCCGTATTGGCTGCCGGTGCTTTTGGTGCTGGCTTAAACAACGTTGTACCAGCACAGCTAGGTAAATATTTACTAAGGATGTATATAAAATGAAGTAAGTAGAAGAAATTGACAATGATATTTGTATATCTATAGCATCTGCATTGTCAAATACAAATGCTGCAGCTCTTCAAGCAAGTCTTGCTGGAGGTTTGAGCGCTAACCTGACTACGAGTTCTTTGCTGAATTCGTCGCTAACAAATGAGTTGGCTACTAATTTAAATAATTTCGGCGGAGGAGTTGGAGGTTTGTCTAATTTACAAGCCTCTTTAGCTGGTGGACAAAGCAACAATTCATTTGCGCCGCGAGGCTTATCTAAAATGGACAATGATGTAGGCTTTGGTGGAAACAATGCTTTTGGTGGTTCTAACTTCGGGGGTGGCAGAGATTTTGACGGTGGATTCAACAGAGGGGACAACGATCGTGTTCCTGGTGGAGGCGGTGGTTTCGCTGGAAATCAGGGCCAAGGAGGAGGTGGAAACAGACAAAATACCAATGGTTCACGACCGATGTCAGATACTATTCTTATAGGAAACGTATGTATTCTTTTTTTTTTTTTAACTTGTATGTGAAAGTTAATACACATCTGCTAATTTTAAACATAAAAATAATTGTTATAGCTTCCACCAAACACAACATGGCAAATGTTGAGAGACAAATTCCAAGACGTTGGGGAGGTGAAATTTGCTGAAATGCGGGGCACTGACATGGGTATGGTACGATTTGCATCTGAATGGGATGCTGAACGTGCTGTGTGTATCCTCTTAAATATGTGCTAATACAGTACAAATCGTTTTTGTCTCTTCAATGTGCAAATGTATATTTTAAAGAACGTTTAATATTTAGGAGATTTTCCTTAACGATTTTTATATATAGCTATGATGAATCGGTCACGTATCGACGGCAGAACGATCGATGTTCGCCTTTACTAAAAGCTGGAAAATACATTCAAGGTAACATTAATAGAGAACCTTTGCAGAATTTGACGCTTAACAATAACTTATTGATGCAGCGAGAGGAGACTGGGTGTTCGTATGTCGTCTGCAGGATTATTCCACTCCTGATGACAATACTTGAAATTCATCCTAGTAGTGTGGCAGAACTTAGGACAGTGGGTGAGAAGTATCTGTCGTTGGAAGATCAACAGTTGTTTTATGCCTACTTCAACGTTGAAACACTCATTGGCTGCCGATGATCACCCTTCCTTCCTACGACTGTTTCATTCGAAATTCTTTTACGAGATTATCGTTCCTTTTTACAGTGGTAGTCTACTAATTGTTCACTCCTAAATGGATCTTTTCGAGTGATCGATATATAGTTTAGTTGTTAGATTTAGGTTCATAATGTTCTACATAATCTGTAGGTTTTTCAGTATGTAGGTTTATGCTATTTACAGTAATTATCAAATGTAGATTGTAAGTTTATTTCTTAGTTTTCATGAGAGATCAATCAATTTTTCCCACATTCCGGTTGAACATGACGCTTTGGTCGTTCGCGGAGTGATTTATCGATCAGGGACAGATTAATCTTTCAAGCATAAATACTAACGCGACATAGCTGTTACGGATTTTATGACTTAAACTTTATCCATGTATGATAGATACTTTCATGCACAATCCTACACAGTTCGTGGACGTGTGTTGATTTTTCTGTGGTATCGGTCGCACTCTATTCTTGTATCTAACACATAGTAAGATACATCATGGCTCAACAGGGGACTGTATTGTTTTCATTGTAGTTCTGCGATCTGATCTTTTATTCGTCGCGTCACATCATTCTAGTAACTTGGAGATTCAAGTGTAGTAGATACAAAATTTTAGTTGTTATTAGGAAGAAGGTCCCTTCCAATTCAATCGTTTCGAGACTTCAGCGAATGAATATTGGATGATTTTATACCCTAAATTTGGCAGAATTTGTCTTACATATTGTGCATCAATAATATGTTTACCAAAAAATACTAAATATTTATCTAAAGAACGAACAATTTTTAATATATTTCGGTTTTCGAACCGAGACTTTCCACAGCTAATTTTATAAGTATATATTCTTTGGTAAACATATTTCCTCTCGCTATGTAGATCTCGAGGAACATTCTGCGCATTGTATAACACTCTTGTATAACCACGACATCATGACAGTGATTGAATAAAATCCAAATCCGTTTTGACTACAAAAAAATACGCTGGTCGTTGTGTTTTATTTCTGTGTTGTTGTGATTCTTTATATTTTAAGCAGGTTTAAGCTGTGGATATGCATTAGCATAGAGGATATCGTTTCTGCTACTTTTACATGTGCAATACATTTACCAAGAATGAATATTTTCAAAATGTATTGCACTTAAGCAGAATTTCTGCTTAAACACAATTTATAATTGTAGATACTCCCTGCTTGCTTTTAAAATTTGTAAACTTCACTATCTGTGAGGTATGAATATTTGTTTACATCGCAGGTGAGATATTTTTCAGGTGATTGTGGTTTTTCTATTCCTCTATGATGAATACATGTTTCAAGAACGAATAATTTGCTTGAAATTTATCAAATACTTGTTCCTTCGTCAATGGGATGTATCGGGATGTATCGTTAATGTAATACTCGAATTATCAAGTTATATGTGGTAGTCTTCTTTCTGAAAATTATTAATAATTTTTAATATTGTTTGAAATAGATGGATTAACAGGTTTTGGGAAAGTGAAAACTGTAGACGGTAACATAGTACTTCGTCTCTAACATTGTGGTTGATTCTTATTTTATTGTAGCATTTAGAAAATGTATCTTCCATATATTTATCGAGAATTAGTTAAAATGACTGTAAAATTCTATATTCCAAGTGGATTTGCGTAAAGTAAGAAACGAAATTACTTTTACGTGTGACTGTAACTTCTATGGTAAGTGGTAGTAAACATTTTACGCTCTGGTCTTTGCCGCAATCGTCAATGAAATATTTAATGCGTTCAAATCATTATGCGTATGGAATTTTTTAATAACCATCGTCGATCTCCGCTGTGTGGTTGCCAAATTTGTTTCTTAACGTTTGAAGGATGTGGTCTTTTTTTTCTTACAATGTTATTGATGTTAGATAGATAGGGTCTTATTTTATAACGCATGAGATCGTGTGCAATGGTTTGTTGTATTATTTCCATCGTAAGTGATTAATCGGTTGTATTTTATTATTCCACGAGATATTTTGGAGGAAGGATGTATTTCAATATGGGAGAATAGGGATAAAGACATCTCCTCTTTGATATCGTTTAAATGTTCATTGTCGAAATTGTTTGAATAAGTATCTGAAAATAAAACGTTTTAATATAGAGGATTAGATTAAATAATTTTGAGTACATTAATCATTTTTATATTGCGGCTAACGTCTGGCAGGAAAACTAGGTAAGTTCCAGAATTTATGCAACAGATTTTTATGAACATGTTGTTCTTCCAGGAAAGCTATCGCGTCCGACCAAAAGGTAATTAAGCGGTAAGTTTTGTAGGATGGAAATTTATTGATATTTTATTATAAATAGAAATAAATGAACATCTCGATATATTATTAATCACACCTGTATTTCCACAGTCTTCACATTATAAAACAGTTAAATTGGGTGACTTTGAATGTAAGATACTTTTTTTGTAGAGAATCATAGTGTCTGTGTAAAAATAAGAAGTGTGTGAATTACTGAAACAGAAATGTGTTCGGAAAAGTACAAAAATCTTTAAGTTACATCAAGATCTCAATGAAATTATGAACTCTATATGCATTAATGTGAGGAAATTGTTATAGTCGTGTTGTTTAGTGTCACGTGCATTTGTTTATTTTCAAAAAAAGCACCTTACTAGAACACCTCAAATATATAATTCTGTATAATACTTATAATGTATATGTATGTTTATCACATTTTAAATAAAGATAAGCTTAAAGATTATAGATTAACATAATGTATATATATATATATGTGTGTGTATATATCATAACTTCAAATCTTTTAATTAGCAAATGTTTTAAGTAATCTACTAGAAAGACATTCGAGCAATGTCTACAAAACATGCTTGTATGCAAAATAAAAATTTTATGATATCGTAGAATTTTTAACTTATAATTTTTAATGTTTCTTATTTTTTAATATATAAAAGCATATAATTTATTTTTAAGTTATTCCATGCTATATCAAAAAGTATATTACAGAATCTTATTTTTATTTTATTTCTTTATACAGCAGCAATGAGAATGAAAATAATTTCTACGATTACACAATTTTTCAATTTAATGAATAGTCAGTTGTAACTAAATATTATCAACGCGATGTGTCTGTTATGGCTTGTAATGGGGTTTATGTATAAGGGAAAGGCTGTCAGCCAAGTATACGATAATAAAATCACATTAATTCATGTTTGTAAGCCATCGTAATCGATACCACTTAGCAACCTTTGATGTATCAAATATTTTATATCGATCAACACTAATATCAAAAATCTTTCTTTTACTGAACGAAATAAAGAACGTCTTTGGGATTAATTTGAAATTCATAATTATTTAAATTGTTTTTTTAAATTCTTTACTAGCGTTGAACAATACTTGAGTCGTGAAAATAGTGTAGGGTATATTGATTCGGTGATTTTGAATCGTCTAAAGTCCAAGTCTAACGAGAAATTACTGACAGCATCATTTCATCGCATTATACGTATAATTAGTAGCAATTCTCTTTAGATTTCGTACTTTCTCATTCGAAAGAATGTTCTAACATTAATTTTGCACTTTCGAAAAAGATAGATATAAAACTTTATCGTCAATTTTCCTTATCGGTTAAATAACAAATAAACATCTCTTGTGGCATCCTAAACGATAGCCTATCCTCATCACTGTTTAACTCACTAATACCACTAATGCATTTGAACAAAGGCTTGAAGATGTTTTGGAACAAATCTAATATTATATGTTTTTCTCACTACTCTGGCTGCTAGACAGGCGAGTGTAGTGTATCTTACAGGATACACCGAATTATACAAGCGTTTATTCCATATTAACGTTTCGTACGTGTTGTTACTCCATATCAATGTTTCGAACGTGCTGCCCATTTTATTAACTGCGTCGATATGTGCTCCAGCATCAAGAAGAATAGTAACAAGATCGGGTGATGGATAGAACATGGCAGCAAGGTGTAACACCGTACTTCCAGTTGCATCTCTTGCTGTGACATCAGCACCGACTCTTATTAGAGCCTTTATTAAATGCGGTGAAGGGAACCTGTACGTCGAAGACTTTGGACCAGCTCCAAGTACGGTACCTCTTTCGCTGAAAACTAAATGCAACACGTTCCGACCCTGCAAAAAATAATATATATATATATAAAAAGGATTTATCATTTACATAGTCAAACTTGTCATGTGTAGTCAAATGATTATTTCGTGACTTACGTTATTGTCTTTGGCATTTATTCGAACTAACTCGTAAAGTGCCTGATGCAGTGTTTGATATTCCGCAGTGCCTTCTTCTGGCATTTCGTGAGTCAATAAACTTGCTAGGTGTAAAGTGGTGACGAGAACTCTGTTCAAATAGGCAATATCACGTCCGCGTACTGATCCTTTGTCCAACATTTGTTTTCCTAGTTTCACTTCCAGAACCTGAAATAATACGTACTGTAGTACGTTACTATCTACAAACGAGATTTTCCACAAAACACATTGTCCTCGAAACGTACAGCTTTTTTGAACACTCGAAGAAGTTCTTCTCTCTGAACCGGTGGTACTCTTCGCCCTGTATTTATTTGTCTACTTATCATAAAGCTAAAGAGCTCGGTAAAACTAAAGAGCGAGCTCTGAGTCATTGGATCGAGTGGTTCCAGCATACTTTGCTGCATATCTAAGGCATAGTTCCAAAGTTCTATACAACGGCTGAACATTCCACCATCCGCGTATACCGCTCCCCTGTATCGAATGTAATAACTAGTATCGGGATGAGCCGGTCCTAATATTCGTTCTCTAATTACAAGTGCTTGCATTCGCATTTCATCCGGGTCGTTTAGTAATCCATCTAGCGCGTCGGGATCGGTAATTTCCCGTGCAAAGTCGTAGGCAGCTACAACCGGCGACGGTGGTGGTTTCAGTATCACTGGGTCACCTCGATATCTGAAATACGACATTTAACAAATGTTTCATATAATAATTTCCGAGACTATCATAAAAACGTTATATATATGTTTATACAAAAACCTTTCGTCCATTGCCTGTTTCCAACATTCAAGCGCTCCCATCATGTCCCTCTTTTTATCTACGTACGTGGCGCCCAGTAATTCCAGTGCGTCTATGCGTTCCTTCCGATTCACTAAATTCGGCATATTGATAAAGTACTCGACGATGTGCTTGTGGCCTGTAAAATCAAGAAGACTTTATGATAATTCACTTCCTACTAGAGTGTTTCCTTGTTCATGTAATGAAACACTCAGTTAAACAGTAATTGTAATCGTCTTAAGGGAACCTTCGGGGTTGCGCGTGGAACATTCTGCTTTAACCTGTTACTGCTGCCGTAAGGAGTGGTGACATCCCGTAGGAGTCCACGTCCATTCGGGCACCATGCTCGATGAGTACCTTGACGACTTCTAGGGATCCACTCTCAGCGCAATCGTGAAGTGCTGTGTTACCCTTTATGGATTTTCGGTTAACGTTCGCTTTCAAGGCAAGTAGGAATTTGACGATTTTAATGTGACCTTTGTAACAGGCGATCATCAGACTCGTGTGACCATGACGATTTGCCATCTCAATGTCTGCAATCAATCAATGGCGTTTATCGTTTCGATTGCTTCCTCGTACGATACGATAAAAAGAAGAGGGGGGGGGGGGGAGAAGCAACTGATGATTTCTAATCTTTCGTAACGTAGAGAGTAAAATAAAAATTTGATATGAGATTTTATTTTATAGTTATTTTATATTTAATGGTACTTGGCACTGATAGAAACATCCTGATTTCTCTCAAGAAGTAGTCCGAGTGATACATACCCGCGCCGTGAGTCACCAGAAATCTAACAATATCGAAGTGGCCGTCGAAACATGCTGCTCGTAGAGGCGTGGAATGTGTTTTAGTGGTGGAATTCACCCGGGCGCCGTTTTTCACCAACAATTTAACCAAAGCCAAATGTCCGGCAGCTGCGGCGCACCATAGAGGTGGCGCTCGTTCGATCATTTCGCCATCGAACATCACTATTTAATTGCATAAAAGATGTTAAGAATCAATTTTAATTGTACGATGACGAGTAAATTACACGAAATTAGAAACCGTCTCTTTATTCGAAAACATATTGATTTGGAAATTATGGACAAAATTGGATGTTTATGCGATGAAATATTCTTGCGCGATACTTCTTACTAATGTAACAACACCAGATAAATTGGAAGAAAGTTCCAATTTTCTTCTTTGTACGTTATGCTCGAAACAAATGAAAGAAAAGTAATCTTCATCTTGGACTGCGATAAAAACTGCCTTGATGATTCTATCATTTAATTATTAAATGGAGTCGTTCGTGACAGTTATGCTGAATACCGAATGCCGAACGAAGTTGAAATATTGTGCACAGAATTACATTTTAATAAGTGTGCCGATTTCGCCACACAATTGATGAGCCTAACGGTTGTAAATTGGAAAACACTGACGTACGTGATAAATCGCACGAAGAATTTTATAGCGTAATCAGAATTTTACCTAAACCAGGTTGATTGACGTTCGCCCCACATTTTTCAATGAGATATTCAGCTACGTCATAATGTCCATTTCGGCAGGCAATAACTAATGGCGTTGTGCCATGGCTTGTTGTGCTGACTAATTTCACTACCTCATCCTTTTCTCGATGTTCCAGCAATTCCTGTAACAAATAAATCGCGTGTTCTTGATATTTTTAAAAATATCTACCGTCGTCGTGTGGAGAGTTGGAGAGAAATCGACAGAACCACGTTTTTCACTTTGCTTTTGTTCCCGAGACGCAAAATCGCCGAAATTAACAACGCTGGGGTAGTTCATTAAAAGGAAAAGAAAGAAGAAAAACAAAAAGATTGCACGATTTAACTTATCTACGCTACCAATCGAGCATCTAGTGAAATTTCAATGGGAACAGCTTCGATAACTTAGGAACAAATTTGAATATTACCAGCTTGGAAGTTCCAAGTGCAAAGTTCAGCATTCTCTACACTGACGTTGGAATAGAAAATTAACAGAAATAATAACTAGCCTGACTACCGTTTTGTTATCGCGGGATAACAGAACAAATTTCCATGAGCTAACTTACGTTTGACAGTAAGGACCCCGTGTTGAATCGTTTAAAATAAAGTTCGTTCCTAGACGAACGAACCACACGCTTTTATTTTTGTTAAAACCGGCGACACTCGTGCCACTTGCGACAACGTGCTAACTAGACGTGAATTTCGAGCCGACGACTGAGCGTGGATGGGTTATCGCGAACCACGCTTGCCACCAGCGGGTTCCCCTTTTTTTTTTTTTTTTTTTTTCCCCGACGAATAATAAATATGTAAAATGCGTCCGTTCTTCTCTTTACGTAGTCATACAAGCACTCCTTGAAACTTGCCTCTTCCAAAAACTTTGCAGTCCTCTCTTACGATTCTCTATCTTTTGTTCACTTTACTCTCGTCCCCTCCTCCGATCTCACGCCGTCTTTTCGTTAAACCTCGACTCAGCTCAATTTCCTTTTTACGTAACTCTTTTCTGTTTCTATGCTCGATAGATTTTTTTTTTTTTCTTTTCTTGATACTTTCTTAAGTATCTCACTTTGTAGGATTTTCACGTGTTAGAATTATTTCATTAATTTCAGAACAAACTGCTAGCTAAAATTTCCTTTGGTACATATAATATTCCGTCACGCAGGGAATTTCACACGCCGATGAACCGCAGGTTTTGATGATCGACCGTCAAATTTTCTTTGAAAACACGATCATACCGATTTCGGTAACAGGATGTACCGATCCAAGGATATATATTATCCGTTTTCCAGTTCGCCTTCAGTTTCTATACTTGACTTACGTTCATTGACAACGCCTCGAACTATTATTACGTGTGCCACACTCGTTTCGCAACTTGTGAACAATATAACGCAGAAAACGAGAGAGAGAGAGAGAGAGAGAGAGAGAGAGAGAGAGAGAGAGAGAGAAAAGGTAAAAAATGTACGTAAATACTGTTCGTAAGCGGTCAAAGTATTATTCGCAAAGTAAATCTCCACACGGTGTACACAAGTGTTTAAACGCCGCGTCTCTACCCACGTGGTACTCGCACAGGTTTAACAATACCAAGTTTACAGAGAGAGAGATATCTCGCAAGGAGACAGGATCCTTGCGTCACACACGGCCCCTGTGCAAATTTACCGAAGAAACGAACAAACTGCACCGATACGGAAAAAGAAAAGAAATAGGAAAATGTCAGATCGCCATCGCGGTGCCCTTCGGAGATGCTCGCGCGCAACAATGTGCTCATTGACTGACCGAAGCCAGGAACCCCTAACTAGCGCGATTGGTCTCTCCGGAGAGATCACCACCACCGTGGACGTGGAAATCCCGTTAAACGAATAATCGATGACACTGGGCCCACGACCAGGGACGGCGAATGGGCAAACTGACTCACGGTGAAAAGAAGTAGGGGGAAAAGGGAGTAAGGAGTGAGGCTCATTTGTCTCTCTCTCTCTCTCTCTCTCTCTCTCTCTCTCTCTCTCTCTCTCTCTCTCTCTCTCTCTCTCATCTTTTCGTCTGATCGTTCATAACTTTCGTCCTCTTTTCTCCACTCTCTTTTCTATGCCTCTATATTCTCTCTCGTTTCTTTTTTCCTTTCTTCCTTTCTTTCTTTCTTTCTTTTTTTTTTCTTCTCTGCTTCACACATACACACGCACACACACTTCCGTTACCTCGGTTTCTCTTCCTTTCTGAATTTCGCGCGCGTGTGCGTGCGCAGGCGGAGCGTAATGTAAATTGAACAGCACGTTCCGTTATGCGAGTGACCTGATATTCTTTTTTCGTGGGCCTGCTTGTTTACGGGGCCCGCGGCGACAAGAAATCTAGGTAACGAGAACGAAACACACCGAAACGATTGCCACTTGTAAAAATGAAACTTCCATACACCGATGAACCATTGCTTTTCGATTGACCTCTTTGCCTCTCTACTCTTTGCCTCTCTGCTGCTAACGTCGAACGAAACGATCGTTTCAAATGTATTTTCAAATGTATTTTAGGAGCATAAAGTTGCAAGTAATTCTATGGAAGAAATGTATTGGCTTGTTTGAAGCGTATCTCTTCGTAACATATGCATAAATCATATTGGATGTATGCACCATGTTAAATTGCGGACATCGCTATAAAATTAAGCGTAATATGAAGTTTAATCTTTGATTAATATATATTTTATTATAAAATATTATAATAAATATTAAATATATAATATTATTATTATATTATAATATTAATAATAATAAAACTGTATAAGTAATAATTAATGATATTATTATAATGTATTATGATAAATATTAAATATATAATATATCATATTTAAATACAATATACAATAATATATTATATATTATGTATAAATAATATTATTATTATTATTATGCTATAATATTAATAATAATAAAACTATATAAGTAATAATTAACAATAATATTATAATATATTATAATATATTATAATAAATATTAAATATATAATATATAATAATAATTATTATTACATTATATTATTATTATTATTATATATATATATTATAATAAATATTAAATACATAATATATCATATTTAAATACAATATACAAGAATATATGTATATTATTATTTTATTATATTATATATATTTATTATACAAGTAGAATAAGCTTTAAGTTGTTTAACTACCTTTTCCTGCAATACACTATCTACACGAATCACACACAAAACAATAATCACGCAATTAATTCTACTTCAGCTACCCCAGAAACTGCAGAAATAAAATTGCTCAAGAGAAAAAAGAAGAAAAAAAAAAAAGAAGATAACGGAACCAGGTTATTTATCTGATTTTTGTTACATTTCTCTTTTTCAAACGACGTAAAAACCTACTTCCCTCAGTTTTAAAGCTCTGCATGTTCTTTACGTTCATTATATATTCAGCTCCAAGTTGGTATCTTGTGTTAAAATTTACTTCGATTTGCCGCGTCGCTAGTCACGACATTAACGGTGATAAGTGGATTTCATTATTTCTGTTTTAGATTTTGCGATTCTACGTTCGAATATAGGACGAGTGGTACTCGTCGTGAAAAGAGAAATTGGAACTATCTCGATGCACGCAGCAACTCCAACAGGAGAAGATGCATATAACGTGTAATCGAATAAAATTATCAGTTTAGCAACGCTGTGAATATTGTTAGAAAAAAAAAAAAAAAAAAGATAAAAGTAACGAGTCACACTAACAACGTATAAATATTTAACGCAAATCTTCCTACACTTGAAATCTTACGTCCATTAAAATTTATCGCCGTAGTTTAAAATTTCTGACGTAGACATTCAACTGACATTTCGTGACCATAAGGAAGTGAATAAAATTATTTCACGGGACGTTATCTCGAGACGTTTCTTTGCGAATATGAAAATGTAACGTGTAACATAACGTCTATCGTATATTAGCCTCTTCCTTTTAAGATCGTAGTCCCGGCTGTTTGAGATTCACCGAGCAGCACAATCTTTTTTCAATCTTTTCAATATACGTACCATCCTTGAAATATATACGTGACAACTTTGTATACCTCAATTACAAGATAGAAGCTACATATTCGAAATTCTACGACAGTGATGAATGATGTCTTTTGCTACGTTGAATTCAGGAAAAGGAACATAATTCGTTTTAAGATAGAAGCTTAAGAGTCCGTCCGAGCATTTGAATTTCAAATTTCTCGAATAAATCTGGGAAATTTTTATTTCGCAATAGATTTGATATTTTGATCCGTGACCTTACATCCTCTGAAATTCCGGCCTCGAAACATTTTTACACGTCACGAAACTATCATCGCCATTACATCGAGATAATTTCTGTTAAAGAAAATTATGCTACCTTTGCCTATCGTATTATCGTAGTGTTGATTTTCAGCTAAAGAAAATCGCGTCAGTCATTGAAGAATAATTGTAAATTATGCCGGATATAGTACTGGCAAGGCTGATGCATGTCACTGACTTAGAACGTAATATATCTGATTATTACTAGCATAGCAAGTATTTCGTAATCATCTAACATCCTCTGTTGTAATCTAACTTTACGCTAAATGCTTACGTGGAGTCGTTCTAAGCAGATGATTCATTAAAAATTGTATCTCTCTTCTTAATGTTTTCTCAGTCGCGTCTCTCATAATCTTGTACTGCTATTAGACTTGCATCTATCATTTTTAACTCCCTTTTATTTCTGACCTCTTTTTTTTGTTTGATGAAAAAAGAAACTTTTCTTTACGATAAAAAATTAACCTTTTCTTTTTCTTCTCCATACAAACGAACACGAGACATATAGAAAATTCGCGTGAATATCAGTACAGCTAAATATATCTTTAATGACTAATGACTTGATGACTCTGGGTTCTCATAAATAAAACCAATTGTCGCTATTATTCTTCAAGAGTTCGTTCACCTCGAAACAGCTATTTCGATCTATCAGCATGAGATAATTAACACGCGTGCATGGAAACCGCGAATAATGTACATTTCGCTTCATTCCAGCTATAAATAAACATGTATCGCGTGCATGCACGCGCTATTCACACAGAAATGGAAGAAACAAAAAAAAAAAAAAAATGAAGAAGAAGAAGAAGAAGAGGCAAATTCGAAGAAACGGAGGAAGACGTTGAAGAGTCGTGGCGCGGATCAGAAGAGTTTATTTTTCTGCAGGCAACGAACGCTGAGGACGTACGCTGCCTGAATACGAATGCGCCTCTCAAAACACGAACGAGAGAATTCTATTTCAAGACCAGATTTAACGTCAGCAGACATGTACATTGGTTGATCGTCAGCAGATACCAGATTTTCAAAGATTATAAAAGTCTTTTTTATAATTTATATATATATATATATATATTAATATATTATAAAAAAAATTTAAAATATTAAAAATATAAAAATATATTAATTATAAAAATATTATATTACATTATAAAAAAAATTTAAAATATTAAAAATATAAAAATATAATAATATATTAATTATAAAAATATTATATTATATTATAAAAAAATTTAAAATATTAAAAATATAAAAATATATTAATAATATATTAATTATAAAAATATTATATTATATTATAAAAAAAATTTAAAATATTAAAAATATAAAAATATATTAATAATATATTAATTATAAAAATATTATACTATAAAATATATTAATATTATATTATAAAAAAAGCTTTTTCTTAGTAAGTAATTAAATTAGTTCAAGAAGAATTGATTGTTTCAAGTATAACAATCGAATCTTTCTTCTCAGTTTTCTTTTTTTTTTTTTTAGTTAGAAGCAGACTTTGCAACGCGCTTCAAATGAAAATTACAAAAGTCTACAAGTTCGTCTATACACAATACACAATACAACCATACTAAATTTTTTCCTCTGTAATATAAAGTGCGTGTGACACTGTTATCTGTATGTCTTCCACGTTCGCATGAAAAAATATCGCGAAAGACTGTGACTCACCTTAAACGGCGAACATTACGGTACATGGATTGTTAAGAATATCTTATTTTTTTCTTCGACACGATGGACATTACGCTTTAATATCCTTCTTTCGTTACCTACGCGAAAGTAAATAAGCGCAATTACTCGAAGGTACTCATTTTCCTTCACGACGGCCGAGAAAAATAACGAACGAAGCTGAGGAACGCGTGCGTGATTGCGGAGAAATTTGAAAGTACAGCTGCAGGTTGTGTCCTGTTATATGGGGAAAAACCTCCACCATCGAGTAAGTTTTACCATTTCTACAGCTAAAATAGCCCCTTCCTCTTTAAAACTGTTTCTCATCATCTCGCGAACAAAGTAAATTTAAGGAAATATGCTTCAGCCTATTCAGCATGCTCTACAACTTGTTTCTTTATTTCATATCCCGAGGAGCTCTTTCGCGACCAACAATCTTACGTGGTTTTGCAAGGAAAAAAAAAAAAAAAAAAAAAGAAAGAGAGACGCGTAAAAATTTCTCCGATTAACGCTTCAACGATCAGGAAAATTTTGTACGCATTTGCGAATCGAACGATCGGCAACTCCTTACCGATACACGTTTAATAACTTCCGATCGTGCGTGTACTTTTTAACGAGGTGACAAATTATGCACTGGCCGATGACCGTCGGATGAATCATCTATTATAATAATCAACGAAATTGAATGCGAAACTCACCCGCGTGAAATAATCTTCATCGTTCACCTCGTACTCCATTTTCTCGTTCTCCTTTCCCACAGACGAGCAATTAAGTTCGCTTCTCGGTCGGTCAAGTTTTTGTTTTTTTTCCCCTTTAACACGCACAATTACCAAGATAGCTATAATATTCGAGTGAACGCGAAATCGCACAGCGATTTAACAATCACGTGGGGGTTCTAATACAATCTTTCACGACTATTGCAGAGTAATATCCCAGCCATCTAATTCTATGTTTCACTTTCAGCAGACTACTCTCATTGGCATCAAAGAAAAAGAAAAAAAAAAAATCTCCACCGTAATTGAAAAAATTTCACGCTCGACCAAGTACAGATGACCGTAGGAAGAAACGGCTGAAGATACAAAGGAGGATTTCTCTCTCGGACGCGCGTATCTACCGTACACACTCGCGTAATAACCGAACGTGCAATGACATCGATGATGCCTGGAGAAGGTGGAACGAGCAGTTCGTCATCGTCGTCCAGACGAGAAAGCACTTCGAATGCGCGCGTTGCGCGCGACGATTTAAATGCGCGATGCGCCGAACTTGACAATTGCTAAACTTGCGATCACGTGAGAGACACTCGTCGATAATCGATGAACTGATCGACCAGCGATAATCCAACCAACTTAAACTGACTCTTCGATCGTAAACGGAGATTCACGCTACGCAGTTCTCGGAAAGGAAAAGAAGAAAAAGACAAAAAAAGAAAAAAAAGAAGAAGAAGAACGCTACGAAGGAATACTCTGTACTACTACTGTTCGTTCGGCACTTTCTCGGAGTATGTGTAGTATCTCGTAAGAGAGAGATTTTTAGCTGAGACTAGGTGAAAGAGTAGGAGAAAGAGTCGTACGGCGAAAGAAGGAAGAGAGGGACCTTCTTTACCAGGCGAAGGATTGAAAAGAGGTAGCCGGGCCAGCGTCGAAGACAGGAATATACGTATAAAACGGCGAGAAAGTGGGAACCCTGCGTGCCGATATTTATGCAACAGCACCGACGATCGCATAAGCTCGCTTGTACGCCAGAACACCATCCGTGTACACTTTCTAATTGTTCTTCCTGATCAACTCTTACCGGTCGTATATTACGTAACAGGAACACAGCGCATACGCGCGAGTTATGAGATGCCGTACACGTTCCGACTCTGCCTTTATCGGCTTCAACTCCGTTCGAACGAGAAAAATCCAATTTTCCGAACTAATTGACAGACAGACACCGCTCCGGTACCCGATTTCTTCCAGATCGTCGAACAATCGCCGTTTATTTGGGGATTTAGCCGCCAACGCTGTGTGTGTGTGTCTATTATTACGTAAAGAAAGCATAACGTAAGGGTTACGTTACACCTAGGTAACGTTTCTAGAGTTACTTTGCGAGAACGTCTCTCGCTTGCGAGAACCAACTTGACCGTCTCGACTTGTTTCAACTTTCCATGCATCGTTTCTTTTTTTTTTTTTTTTTTCTTCTGAGAAACGGGGTAACACGCGAGCAGGCTGTTTCGAATGATTCGTCTGGAACGATCGATCAGATAGTTGAAGATGGAGGGGGAAAAAAACCGAAGACGTTGGAAACGTCTGCTCACATGTGTATCGCGTGCCACTAACGACTATCGGGGCAACGTTAACAGATTTATTATCATCTCAGGCCTGAGTCAGCGCTTAATTTTACGACGTGGGACACAAATTGAGAATAGGAAGATTTGATCATGGTATAACGCCACGACAAACCACGGTAAACCTGTTGAATGAAATTCTTTTTTTTTTTTTTTTTTTTAGTCGACATCCGAGCAACTGAATTTTTTGATCTGACTTTACGCGACTGGGAAAAAAAAAAAAAAAAAAAAAACAATGGCGTTAACTTTCATTGTACGAATAGCAATTACATAAACGGTTTATCTGTCTGTTTCTCGACAAGTTTCAGATAAACGGACTTCCACTTGCAATAATCAGCCGTGAATGCGTTAATAAACGCGATTCGCGTCACTTAACCAGGCGAGGGATTAATTGCTGTTCAAACGTAACGCTGCGATGCACGTCACACATAAGGTGCATAAAAGGAGAGAAAAAAAAAGAAAAAAGACGTATAATTGCGCGATCGACTACGACATATCATTGTTCGTTGCATAACGCGTATCGTTAAAAGTGCAACAGGTATCATACGTACGCTGATATTACGTGCAACTTCCCGCGGATGTAAATCTTCGATAGGAGACACGTCATACATGTGGATGTTACGTAAAATCATACTACTCGCTGACATAATATCGGGAACGAGCTTCTTGTACGAAGTAACGCAAAACGATCTTGGAACGTAGAGGCTGGATCAGTTAACGCAGCAAATGAGTGTTCACGGGAGTTGCACGTGTGGATCACGATATTTATTTAGTGCCAAGGACCGATTGTAATTCATATCGTTATAATTGGTTCTCACTATTTTTCTATAAAAAAAACTCTTTTACACAGTGAGAAGCTAGACGAAAGTAGATCGCTTGGGGTAAAAATACCACCATTCTGTTACGTATAGATTTCAAAAATTTTACTAAAATTATATGATACGACTTCGTTGTCGCTAGACGCAATACACTATGTAGAACTGATAGCAATGAAAAAAAAAAAAAAAAAATTATAGATAGTTGAGAAATGATAAGATCGTACAATTGTAGAAGTAGTAGGGAAAGAAAATAATTGGCAGCTATGTAACTAGGATGTTATATGAAATAACATTTGCTTTCCAAACGAGATTGTTACGTAGACTTTCGAGGAAAGTGCATTTGCAAAAAAAGTGCATTTGTTACGACCATGTGTGTTAGTAGAATATCCATGTGAGTGCAGCTTGTGTGCATTAATTGCACGGCGATAATTTTGCAATTGTTTCAATTCCCAAACGGGATCTCATCAAGCATTTCCTCGACTAACAATAAGTGAAACTTAGACAAGACATAATGTAATATTTCTAATGTGCAGAATTATCATTTTGCGAAATTATTTTATTACTCTTATTACGTCTTTTCTTCACATTTATTTATTTTTTCTTTTATTTATTTATTTATTTACTTTTCCCTTTTTTATTTATTTTTATGGTACGGTTACATTTTTATGGTTTACGAATTTGGAGCGACGACTCTTCGTCTTTATTTATCGATCACTGATATAACGATTTAGATAACCAATTACTTTATAACGCGTATATTTCGTGATACGCGTCGTACTGAAAAATTACGCGCGAATCGATAGAACGCGATCCTTCATTTTTATAATTTATTGGCAACGAGAAAAACAAGAATGAGTCACACGTTCAGGAAAGAAAAAAAATTCTTACGAAAACAATATCAAGAAATTTCCACGCGTGATTATGATGCCATATTACGGGTTGTTTCATCAGCTAAATGTTGCCTGACATTGAACTGGAACAATATTCTCGATAATATAAAAGGATCTTTACGCGCAGACATTGTCCAATACGATAATTTGTTGTATGTAAAAGATCCAAGCAAACGCAATCACACTAGTAATAATTTCAATTATGATTTTCAAACGTTTAAGATAAAATGTTCAAGTTTAAGAGGACAGATACTGAAATATTTCCTCTCTTGGAGTACTTAAATTTATTCCACACAGTATGTACGTTTATTTGCACGAGATATAAAATATGAATGTAAATCAAATTAAAACAATTTCCCTCAAACTATGATATATATATATATATATTATGCTATGTATCGTCTATGATTTAACGACAGTATTTAACAAACTGATGGCAAGAACTGCGAAATCTCGAATGAGTTTTATAGTTTAGGTGAATAACGAAGGGGTTGTTTCACCATCGAATGAACATAGAGCACATTTCCTTCAGATTAGAACTATAAGAATATAATTAGAATTTATGAAAGAGTTACAAGAATATAATACACAATTAATTTACACGAGACGAACGAAATTGTTGATTAGATATATTCGCTATGAACCTATCGCTGCGGGAAATACACTTGCATTTTATTCACGTGTAAATATTCCTACTATCGTCTTGCAAATCGTCCATTGTTCGCCGAGCTTCCTGGCTATTCACAAAGCGTAATTTCGCGAGAAGGCTAACAATATCGATCGTGAAGTTCCTTCTTTGTGAGACGATCGTATCTGCGTAATTGAAAATTATGTTCTGGTTGAAAATTTCCGTTAGGAATATAAATAAAAAAAAAACAACAGAACGAATGTAAAGGTCCACAGCTGATTCGTAAGTGACAAGAAGAAAAAAAGTGATCTTATAAAAAATTTTTATCCCATTTATTTAAGTGGAATGGAATCATTTCACACGTGGAAATATTAATCGGGTCAAGAGAAAAGAGAAAAACTTTCAGTCTGTTATATTTATATGAATATTTGTCTTGAATTTTTACAAGGACAAAATGGAATAAACGTGGATTCAATTTCTCGATATTTAATTCTGATTGTATCGTTTTCCGTGTCAATCGATTTTATTAATGTATATTACAAGCAGCTGCATAAACTCGTTTAGGTCACAGTGAAAATATACGTGTGTACATTACATGTGTACTACTTCATTCATTCGAATGAATATGCAATTCGGAAATGGCCAATTCGAATAGGCCATCAGGTAAATTAGTAACATTAGTAAAATTACATGGACTACGTAAATCCTATCTGTCAATCATCATTTTAACTCGTCATTTAAATCTGAACAAATTGATTTCGCGAAGATTAAAAATAATATTTAAAATGAAAGGGGACAGTTAGATTGTGCATCAAAGGAACGTTACGAGTTCTTATCCAATTAAATATAAATTCTCAAGCTCTTAACATACCCTTGGATCTGTTAATTATTAAAAACAAAAAAAAAAAAACAAAAAATTTGTCTCGTTGGTATCACTTCTTTGTTTCCATAAAAAAGAAATAAATGTAATTCAACCATTTAGAAAAACAACAGGAAAGGAATTAGATCTTGCGATACTTTTTAATTGGAACTTCTTTGTAATAATTCCAATCGAATGAGTCATTGATAAAGCTTTTGTTTCATTCTTTGTATCAGTTTCGATTGTAATTAGCCAGTCGTGTTAAAATGGACTTGCATGAATGTCTAATTTTGAGCAGCGTTGGTACAATGAAGTAGCAATAACGTTAAAGACTTTAGAGAGGAGTTTCTCCTTAAATAAATACGCAATTTAACTCAAAAAGAAAAGATAACGACTGGAAGCTGACTGGTTAAACGAATAAATTTCCTCCAACTATGGCCATCTGATCGTGTTAAATGGCATTATTGCTTTCAGCAACGCAGTAGGCACGAATGTTTGCACATGCCCGCACAAGTATTTACGTTTATAAATTAAACATTTTTCTGACTAATGGTATCGAACTGTTTCGTTTTATCGATAACAACCTTTCGCGGTCATACTTCGCGATAGCTTCGACTTTTTTATAATGGAACAAATGGCGCGTCATTCATGTTACCATTAGAGTGGCAAGGAAATGAAAGTTTAAAACAACGAAAGTTTAAAAAAAAGATATAGATAAATAAGTAATAATAATAAAAAAAAAATAGGTAATTAAAAAATAAGGAAAATAGGTAAAAACACGATGAGCAAACATCTTCTGTACTCGTTACGTGTGTCATTTCTGTGTTTCACGTGTACACGTTAAATACTTGTTCAAAGTAAGAACTCGGCAAGTAACTTATCTGTCGAAGAACACATTCTCCGACGGTGATTCACTATTCAATATTTTAGAAATTAGCAAAATCATTTGGTGAACGATGTCACACATGTTATCATCGTCGCGTCGACTGTGAAATGTTAACGAAGGTCAACAAGGATCCTGTTCCTTCGAGATTGACCTTTCGCGGATCGATCAAGTCCACGAACGAAACAATTTCAAGCACACGCTCTCTGTATTAATAAAAATCGTGAGGTTATGACGTCTGAATGGCTATTGATCGGCAGAGTGCTAATTAAAGGACGTCTTGAATGAATAATGGGGAAAGTTTTATGTAAGAGGGAAAATGGACTAAACTCGATTACACTCGGCTACGTAAAATAAATAGGAATATTTTTAAACCGATTAAACAACTGATTTTTGTTACGTCACTTGTGTTCAAGAATAAATTAATATATTTAGAGGAATGTGACTTCGTTAATTTCGACAATTCATTTGTACAAAATAAACTTTGTACAAATTATAATTAATCTTGCTCTCGTAAGATTAAAGTCAACAAAGTTAATTTCGCGATAAAGAAAAAAAAAAAAAAATACGTATTTGCACATGTCTGGCAATAAGTAACAATTTTTAGAAAATTTAATTCGTTTTGTCGACACCGATGTCTGCTTCCATTGCACGCGTGTGTTTTCGAAATGATACGATCAAATCAATATAAACACCTCGAAGAAATATCTATCGATTAATAAAACAATTTGGGCATGATTGATCGATTTTCATTTTCTTTACACGCTCGACAAAATTATCATCACGTGAGAAACTAATGATGGAAATGACCAAAGGAGTCGTCGTTCAAGCGGAAAGTTCCTCCAGCCACGGTCTGGGAACGTGACATCAGACGATTATTTTCAAATTTATGCCTTCTGAAAATTTCAGTCGATTAGCGTTAAATACATGCAAGAAAAAAATAAACGCAAAGGCAAAATTTCCGGAGATCCGTGTTCGGACTGGGGAACTTCCACTCGTGATCGATCTTCTTAGAAGAAGCATAAAGAAGAAAAGGAGAAGTTTGGCGAATTACCTTGTCACTCGAATTTCTTGACTCTTGTTGATATTTCTCTCGAAAATTAACTTGTTTTTGTTATTCGATACGTCTACTTACGTAAAACGAAATTTTTTTTTTTTTTTTTTACCAAAATTGCCGTTTCATTGATTTTAAAGCTAAAACTTTGTTTCTCTTATTCAAAGACTACGTGAAAATGACGAAAGTTACATTTCTTATTTTTACAGGAACATTAGAAAAATTCTTCTGTTACTTAATCTTAGAATTAGAAATATGTTCTTTTGTCTCGTTTAAAAATTTTCATAATACGATTCGACTCCCAAAAATCACCGTTTACTTTCACTTTCAATTACACTAAGATCCCGAAGTGATGTTAAACCTCTTGCCACGCACGTCGAGAATTTTCTGTTCCAAAATTGTGATATTTTCGCAGTTATAAGTATATTTAAGTAAAACAAATAATAAATTTATTACTTCTCAAGTAATTTCTGTCCAGCGATATCGTACCGACGAGTTGTCAAAAAGGAAACGACGAATTATTGTATACGGTTCGGTCACTCGTTATGGTCCGCAATCAGTTTTGCCAGCGCATGTGGTTAACACTAGGTACTATCAAAGTGGTCGAAATGCATAATTTTCCAATCTATTTTAATTTTTTAGATATTTTAGATACTTTATATATGGCACACTGCAGTCAATATAATTTTGACAATAATAATATTCTAATGATATTAATCTCTTGTCACGCACGTCGAGAATTTTCTGATCCAAAATTGTAATATTTTCTCAGTTATAAGTATATTTAAGTAAAACAAATAATAAATTTATTACTTCTCAAATAATTTCTGTCATATCGACAAGTTCGAAAAGAAAGCGACGAATTATTGTATACGGTCACTCGTTACGGTCCGCAGTCAGTTGCCAGCGCAAGTGGTTAAAATCAGGAGAATCTGGCTGGAGAGAACTTCTGATTAACAGGGGATTATAACCGTGGTTAACGAGGTAAAAATCACCTCCTCGGCGTAGAAGAGCCGCCGTTTGATTTCCCATGCGAATAACAGTGAATAAAAGGCGGCGTGGGCGCGCAAGGCGTTTCAAGGAGTTTTTCTCTCCGCTATCTCCGAGTGACGTCTTTCCTCTGCGCCCCGGTTATGCCTCTGACTCACTACTTCGAGTAATATTAGAACGTGCCGCGAGAGTTGACTCGCATATGCGTTCCTCGAGTCGCTCTTCCACCCCCGTCGTGCACATTTCCCTTGCTTCGCGCAGCACAGACGGATTAATTGCAACTGGGAGAAGAAAGAAGGGCTGACGCGAATCACCGAGACAAAGACGAGAAGAGACAAAGAAGAAGAAGAAGAAGAAGAATTGAAGATCTGTAACACGCTATGCGTAGTCGTGCAATAATTGTTGGCAAGACGAGTGAACAATGAAGTTTGGAGGTGTTTCATGGTGCTCTAAGTGCTTTGTTTCAGACATACGTAGAGGACACGTAGGAATACATTTCGAAGAGAGGAGACGATATTTATAGAAATATGAGTCACGCACTCCAAGTTGAAGTTGATAGTAGAATCGTTAAATTTGTGAAAATTGTTTTTTTTTTTTTATGCAATATTGGAACGTTATCAACACTATGGAATTTTAATCGTAATTATCTTCCGAATCTTGTAATTGTTTTCTGAATAATTCATTCGAAAAGGATAATCTAATGTTTCACACGTATTTTAATATTACAATTGTGAAATTTTCAAGAAATGAAGTCAATTGTTAATTTCTTTCTTTTTTTTCCATTTCTCAGTGACTTTTCTTTTTTTTTTATATATTTTTTCAATTCTATTTTAAAACAATTTTATCATACGATTAGTGATTCAAGAATAAACAAGGAATTGTTATGTTGAGTAAACTCATCTGTGTGCTCAATCTCGTCTACGTTATCGTTCAATTATCTTTAGGAATGTCTTAGCTAAATGCTTCTAATAAAAGACAAAAGTCGAACAATACTGTTCTATTGGTAATCCAACTGTAAAATCATAAAAAATCTTCTAGTGCTTCCAAAAAAAAAAAAACTTCAAAAAAGATATAATAAAATATATATATATTCTAGAAGATTATCTATTAATCTCATCGTTAGAAATTTAGAAACGCAAAAACAGATTAACCCTCCTACTACTGAACCTCAGCGTCCGGTGCTGGAGTCATTTCTGACTCACACGAATATCCCACTAATTCATATTTAGGGTCGTCCGGATAGCCTCATACTGTACAGAGTGTAACGGTCGCTCGAGACCGAAGTCCTTATCGATATAGTACCAACACAGTGACAGACACCCGACTCATATAGGAACGAATAATAAAGTTATTTATATTTACTCTACATCTATGTCATTTACTGTCAGGAACGTCTTGTGCAAATTGAGCGAAAGAAGACAAAGAAAAATTGCTCGTTGGCAATGACGACATTGCGTCAACAAATAGAAACAACGGAAAAAAAGTAATAGAAAAAACAAAAATATGAATAAAAACAGTAAATTAATAATAAAAACAGTAAAATATTAGAATAGTGCTAAAAACTAAAATCTAAATAGTAAATATAATACAAAAAATAGAAAATACTAAAAATAATATAAAAATAGTATAAATAAATATAATACAAAAAATAATACAAAATACTAAATACAAAAATTGTATAAAATACTAAATACTAAAAACAGAAATAATTCGAACTATTAAATACTAAATACTAAAATACTAAAACAATAACAAAAACACTAAAATATGAAATAAACTTTGAAATAAAAAATTGCTTCGATTTGCTGCACACGTCTTTCTTCTTCAGAACGTTACCAGAAACTGATTTTTTTCGTCTTTAATCGTCGTCACTTCAGCAATTTGGCAAACATATGGCGCACAGCTACATGATGCTCGTGTGTTAGTGTGATCACTAACACAAGCAACTCCCAGCACAGGTCAAAACTGTGACTACGGCAGGCGGAAGGTTAAAAGGCTCAGAATTTTCAAAAATGTGAAGAACGTTGCCAGGTAACTTGCTTAGTTAGTGAACTGCTCTCTGACTTGGCCAGAAAGGGGGAAAAAAGGGGAAGGATAACTAAAAGCCGATGGTGCTCGGAACATGTGTATAGAGAAACATTCTTATCTCGTCGAGGTTGACTAAATAAAGATTTGAATCGGCGACCGTATTGAGAAACGATGCAGAACTCGGTTCGAATGCAATAAAACAGCTTTGGACGCAATTTGTATTATTAAATTCGCAATTCTTTTCACGTGACAAGTTATTATTTGTTTAATTATATGATAATTACATCTATGTAAAATTCTTCTGTTACTGAAATATTGCAATTTTTCGAAAAATTAATATGTTGAAAACGTGAAAGACACTGTACGTATGTATTGTGCCGCTACGTGACGATTAACATTTGGTTTTCTAAGATCGACTTTAATCATTCGAAAACAGTTATTTTCAATTACGATACTGACCAACATTATTTACCTCAGTCGTTTGCATAATAATACTCAATAAAGATAACTTAAAAATTTTAAATTCACGAATTCACAAACTGGAGTCTATTTGAGAATAATACAGGGTGTCCATAAAGTCTCGTTACAATTTCAAAAATTTATCACAAAGGAAAATGAAAAGACAGATAATTGGAAATTATTACAAAATAAGACGTATATATTTAAGTATTTTTTTAAATGAGGCAAAAAAAAAAAACTTAAATATATACGTCTCATTTTGTAATAATTTCCATCTATCTGTCTTTTCACTTGCCTTTGTAATAAATTTTTGAAATTGTAAAGAGACTTTATAGATACCCTGTAGAGCCCAAACGCGTTAATTAAACAACCGTTTAGACAATCGAGCAGCTTCGTTCTCGCGAAAATTCCTCCGCAAGAAAATCTGACACAATTTCTATTCTTGTTTCCCAATCTTTCTCAAAGGGAGTATCCCCGAAGTTCCCGCCAATAATCGATGCTCCAATAATCAATCGTTCCATTAATCGCTGCTCCAATATTCAAGCTTCTATTGTACTACAAAAAAACATCGAGTAAAAAAAAACGTGCATTTCAAAAGAGAAAAAGACACGAAAGGCAGTGTATCGCAAGATATATCCGAATAGAATCGATCATACTAGTAACGGAGTAAACCTCTTTCGCTGGAATAACGTGCCACGCACGTCGAGGATTTTCTTGTTCCAAATTGCAACATTTTCTCAGTTTCAAGTATAATAATATATTTATAAATGTAACCCAGGCAAAACAAACAATAAGTTTATTACTTCTTGATAATTTCTATCAAGCGATATTGTACCGACGAAGTTCAGAAGAAAAAGAAAGCGACGAATGAATTTATTGTATATGGTTCGGTCACTCGTTATGGTCCGCAATCAGTTGCAGCGCAAGTGGTTGAAATTGCAAGTTTCTTTTTTTTTGAAAAGTCAATCATTTTATTACTAATTATTAACTTAACTAATATTGATTAATTGACGAATAATAATACTGGAGGTTTAACATTAATAGAAGTTTAATAATAATATGAACAGAAGTAATGTTAATTAACATTAACGGAAAGGAAATATTTAGAAACGATGTAAATGATAAGTTTATTATTTCTTAACAATTTCGATCCAGCGATATCGTATCGGCGAAGTTCAGAAGAAAAAGAAAGCGACGAATGAATTTATTGTATACGGTTCGGTCACTCGTTATGGTCCGCAATCAGTTGCAGCGCAAGTGGTTGAAATTGCAAGTTTCTTTTTTTTTGAAAAGTCAATCATTTTATTACTAATTATTAACTTAACTAATATTGATTAATTGACGAATAATAATACTGGAGGTTTAACATTAATAGAAGTTTAATAATAATATGAACAGAAGTAATGATAATTAANATTAACGGAAAGGAAATATTTAGAAACGATGTAAATGATAAGTTTATTATTTCTTAACAATTTCGATCCAGCGATATCGTATCGACGAAGTTCAGACGAAAAAGAAAGCGACGAATTATTATTTACGGTTCGGTCACTCGTTATGGTCCGCGCGAACCAGTTGCCAGCGCAAGGGGTTAAACCACGATTACACAATCATTGAAACGTCACGCGAGCATCATCATTACGCTGGTTGTACGATGATGTAATCTTCATTGTACGCAATTGAGAAAACTTCTCAGCTACTTGCTCATCAACAGAGAGCTACGTGATACTACTACGTACGAACAAGATAGACGAGGCAGAAGTTGCGGTTTTACATCAGTCATTTCGATGCTCGCGTGTGGCCACGACCTTACGTGGTGGCTCTGTCTGTGTTGGACGTGTTTACGCCGTACGTAAGAGAACAAGAGGCGTAGAACTCTGACACGGATAACCTTATCGATCTTCCAAGCAACTTCGAGAGTTCCTAGACGCTATATAGAGCGCCGCGCCGGGTTTTGTTCGCGTAAGATGAGAAATGACGCTGCACGAAACATAAATGGGGAGGGCCGGTGTGAATCAAGACACGCTATTGTCCGAGATTCTCTTGTAAATTATTACAAAAAGAATTAATATTAATAGACACGCGATGCGGCTATGTATGCACGTAATGACTATGCTTTATCTCGCTTATTTCTCTCAAGTGATGATTCCTTATCTTTATGAAAGCACTTTGGCAAACAATCACTCCGAGAGTAATTGAATGTAATTAACGCATTTATTTCTTAATCTTTGTCGTTCCTAACCTTTTTTTGACCATGCCTCACCTAAGCATCTCTACACGTAATTCTTATTATTCAAAAAGTGAATTTTTTGACGTGGAGGAAGCTTAAAAAGCCATTAACTTCGAGATCTAAACATGAGAACATGTTCCAAAGAAAGTGACATCCATGAAGACTTAAAAAAAAAAAAAAAAATTCATTCTCGAATTGCCTATAAATTAATTAACTTTTATTGCCTACTTGTTCGTTCAACTTTAAATATAAGACGTAGAGTAATTTTCTTTATATAAAATATTTGACAATTCGAGGCTTTATCTTTCTCGATTAACTTTGTCACAGCGATTGACATTGGCGTTTCATCAATTTCAAACGGAAATAATTCCCAATGACTATCAGCAGTTACATAAATACACTTGCATGTCAAGTGCAAAATAAACGTGTAGATATTGCCTATAATATTGTTATATTTAGAGTCAGCTATATAGATTTTACGCTATGCCAATCAATAAATAGAAACAACGGCACAATCATAGTAACGCAGTCGTACCGAGTTCTTAGCCGAGCGAAAACATCTGGCAAACGTTGTATGAATTTATTTTTTCAGAATGAAAACTTAGTGGAACTAAGTGAGCCTTTAGAAAGAGATAATTCAACAATTATGATATAATTATAATATAAAGAAATAAATAATATAATTATTATAAATTATAAAATATAAAGGATAATTCAGAAATTCTTTCGATCACACGATAGACGATAATCTCGAACAGGATGTTACGTGTACATTATTATGTATATACTACGACCGTTACTATATACTTTCTGAAGAAATCAAATCGAGCAAATTATGTTGAAGTGAAAAGAAATCTGAACGAAATTCCACGTTCTTTTGTTTATTCAAACAAGAATGACACTGGAGGATATAAAAATTCGTGGATCGTAGCAGAATTAAGCTAAAAATCGATATAACTGAATTCGTTTTATTTGCATGTTTATCGTTGAAAGCAGGATCGATCGTTTTCGTAAGGACAGAGCCAGCAAAAATGCGCGAAACGTCGAGAAAGACGCCGGTAACTGAAAGTTATTTCGGTAATTGGAACGTTTAGGCTTTACACACGTGCACAATCCTAACCTAGATTTTATACCATCTTGTCCGCCGGCTAAGGTGACTCGCGTCCGTATGAAATGTCTTTCGAAAGCGGCGCTGAACACGCAGAAAACGTAACCTTGCAACGGGAATTCACTGAGCAACTGTCTCGTACATCGTGATCTTAACCTATTTCGCGACGCAGCCGTTTTCAACCGATATACATTTCAATGGGTCGTTTTTCTTGCAGCATTTTGCAACGATTTGTCTGCCGGCGGCGTTGACAATCCAACGGAGCCACACACTCACGAAGATATTAGGTCAGTATCTTTCTTTGCGTGTTTTCTGTTTTATCATGCTCGGACGAACTGGAACGTGAATTATAACACAATATGATTTATTCCATGTTCTCGGGCCAGAATAGTTCATTTAATAATCAATCATTTATTGAACGTATAATATTTTTAGGAAAGGTTCTTGAGTAATTTTTCTTTTTTTCCTTTTTTTTTCTTTTGAAGTAATATTTTTAATTACACAATTATTTTAATTACACAAAAATTAGTCCCAGGCCGAACGTTAATGATTTCTTCGTCGAAATATATTCATAAGTTTCGTTCAAGTGTAACGTTATTATAGATCTTTGCGTCAGATATCGACTATAATGATTTCTTCGGTTTTCAGCTGGCGTCGTACTATAAATAATAAAGTGCCCGAGATGGAATATCTACGAATAAAATTACATCTATCATTTGCAATTTAATCATAAATATTCATTGGCACTTGCCAACGAGAGATAATAAATTAGCTCCGCAATAGGAACATAATGTTCGGTAATTAAGTTCTTGCTATTCTTGTTCATTAATTATCTCTATCTCATAATTGGCTTGCAATTTGCAACGAAGGGGAAAAACCGTGGCCAATTGTATGAACTCGGATCGAGCGTGACTCACTCGTCAGCAAAAACACATAAAATATAAATTACTTCTACACGGTAATACATTTCGTTTCTATCAACGATTCTAGAAATGTGTAAGAAAATTAAAAAAAGCACTTAGATGCATTATTACAGACGTATCCAACAACTTAACGCGCAAAATGCACGAAACAGTACATCCTTGAAATAATCGTCGCGTCGGCTGTTGAAATAAATTTACTTGTATCATTATTCCAGAGCCAGAAGTCCTCTTCATATTTTTTTTTTTTTTTTTTTACTTGTCGTTTAGCGATGTTACGCCTCATTTAAACGTGAAAAAGTTAAACATCAATCACATGCTTCGACGTGCTGTTCCACGGCCCTGTGAAGACAGCACCGCTCTCTATCTGAATTATAAATCATGCAAAAGAATCGTCGACTCTTTTTTACTCCGTTGGTTTTCTGATACTTGGAGCAACGTAGCGAGGCACGCAACAGGGGAACGTACTATCTATATATTTTTAGCGACTGCAGCAGCAGCAGCAACATGGCCGCTGCTATTTTTCCATATGCAATCTGGAATTGGATGCTCGCGAAATATCTTGTTCGCGGTGAAACGAGTTCTAAACGGATTCTACGTTTTCCCGTTCCACGATCGTGTGATTGTAGCTTCAATGGGATTACTGTTATAACACCGATCGGTTACCGAGAGGTCTTCGCGAAATCAAGATCCCGAGCCGGAGCGTAAATTGGCGTCAGCCTTGACTCGTTGAAGAATTGAAGTTACGTAATTTCCCATCCGAGAGAAAACGCATGCTCCAACTCGTTCGACGCGTAATTTCAATTGTTAGAACAGATTCGTTCACCGTGGATCAAGAACACTCACTGGACCAGGAAATTTTGAATTTCAGCCCTACGTGGGTCGAGTCACGGTCAACGGCTATTTAAAAGATGAAACTCAAGCCAATGCCGTAATACTTGAAGATTCAGTTTATTTGCTTGCTTTTAATTGGCTCTAACTTTAGCTTCAAACCAACGTGTTCGTTTTTTCACGCCACTTCGTTTCTCTAATAATAGTTGAATGAAATGATGAAATAAGTTTGTATGTTTGCTAACTCTCGTTTTGTAGAAAAGATTTTTTTTCTTTTTTTAGATATCGTTTATACAGGATAGAAAAATTTCATTGTCACGAATCGAATTGAAACTATCTTACGTCTGATCTGGCACTTTAGTGTTAATTAGCGACTACATAACGCGATAATGCGATTACGGGCGATTTTCAAGAAAGGAAAAAAACGTGGGGAAAAACGGAGAAGTCAGAAGTTGTTTACCTGTCATTGAATTAAACGATGATCGCACATTAATCAGAGAATCAATCGCAGTAATTGTTTCCAGTTAAGATTGCTATATAATTTTATCTGTCAGACTAGTAGTATCTGTCTATAGTACTCCGTGCGATACTATTTCTAATAGATGTTTTCTATTATTACGCCAAGCAGAGGACCTCGTCGTCTTTTAGAAACGCAACATGTGACCCACCGGTGAGTCATCTGCTGCAGTCCTTAGATTCTTTTTCATTAAATCATTGCTTTTTATATATACGTGGCAGTGCACAAGTGGCTTTTAAAAGCGTGGTGCTCGTAAATCTTCAGTAAAAAATAAAATTTATTTACCACAAAATATAATATATGTGTTTCTTTTTATTAAAGTAACAACGATTCAAAAAACAATATTTATAATTTGAACAAATTACAATCTGATATAATAAACGAAAACCCAGTGGATCCCCAACGTGTATGTTGTCGGATTAAAAATTTTTTATTAAAAAAAATATATATATATAAAATAAAATATATATAAATATAAAGAAATATATAAAATATATATAAATATAAAAAATATATAAAATATATATAAATATAAAGAAATATATAAAATATATATAAATATAAAGAAATATATAAAATATATATAAATATAAAGAAATATATAAAATATATATAAATATAAAGAAATATATAAAATATATATAAATATAAAGAAATATATAAAATATATATAAATATAAAGAAATATATAAAATATATATAAATATTAAAAAATATATAAAATATATATAAAATTTTCAATAATCTATTTGGAAACATTTGCGTGCCTGTACTCTATACAGTAGTCTAGACAATCAAAGGTAATTTGGTCGAAAATACGTGCGTATAAAGAGATGGAAATATTTTGACCGATATGTCAAAAGTTTGTTCCATCCGCGAGTCAGTTCATTACAACGCAGCAACATTTTAATTACGTGGAATTAAACGCCTCATAGCATAACAAACGTTCGATTTAATAATTCTCTACTTAACTTTCGATCAAGACGCGTAATCGTTAATTCCACGCGAATTCCATAATATTATCTATATGTTTCACGCGAAAACAAATTACGACTGAATTATACATTTGGAGCACCCTTTGCTTTTTGAACGGAAAAAAAAAAAAATAGTAATAATTAATCACCGTTCTAATATCATGAAAGATGGCGTTATATACATCAGATATTTATATTTAAGATTTTAGATATTTAGATTTAAAGAATTCGTTGTTTCTTTCTGAAAGGCTGTGCCTACAACTCAATTCGTTTAATTAATTATTTAATTAATTTAAATAACTCTGGAGAAATCTCGCTTGGACTGAGTGAAACGTTATGAGAATGAAATGTTATAGGGAAATGGCATGACAAAATATCATACTTCGAACGTGAGTGTGCGTTGAAAGTATCGTTCAATTTATGCAAAGCATTCGACAATCACGATCCACGATGTGCAGACGGTTGGATGAAACCAAATGACAGCTGCATCCGCTTGGTTTCTAAATATTCATGCGAAATGCACCATTTATCGCCTACGCCTGTGTTCCCTGCGTATTACCGTGGCTAAATATCGCAGCAATATTCAAGCCAAATGTTCAAACCAAATAATTAGATTCCAAACAAAATTTATTTTTACAAATCAATGGAACATGGGAGACACGTTGAATTTATATGTCCTCCAATTCTGATAAATCGATTCATTTAAAATCAATTTCCTCTCTCTTCTGTAAGATATTATGACACGTACATGTTCAATATGTTTTCCAGTTGTAAAATACCCTATAACCGAGTCAAACACACGTTAACAAAACAGTACAACGATACTGTTAAAAATGAAATTGTTTGAAATTTATATGACAGTGTAAAAGATTACAAAAAAAAAAAAAACAAAATGTCATTAAAACAGTTATTGTTTAAATGAAAAGGAGAAATATGAAAATATTGATTTATCACGATGAACAAGGAGAACAGACTATACTTAACACAATTAAAAAAGAATAAAGAGAAATAATGAAAATCATTTATAGAACATTAGTCTCCACTACGAGCAACGTGTTTACGAGCTACGTGCACGAGTTGTTGGAAGTTTGAAAAACAAAATATTTATGCGTAAATCTTTTCAATCCTCCAAGGAAAAACGAAATCATCAAATTACGATGCGGTTTGCACACCGTAAACATGATTTACCAGATTCTCCGCAATCGTGGCTACAAAGGCTTTAATGAAATGCGAACAAACAACCAACTTCCTTATTCTAATTATAAAGTTTCTAATGTTTTTCCTGCACTTACATTGCACGTATTAGCAAACCTCTGATAAGACGATTCTAGAGAGATATACATACATGCATGGACTTGACGATAGTACTCCCAGCACGAAGCGAAACACATTATTGCGTTGATTGAAGTAAACAAACCAATAAAGCTTCCTAATGTACAATTCCTAATAGATCATCGGGTTCTTGGCAACCGGAAAGATTAATTAATTAATTTGTTTACGGCTCGAACGAAAATTTCATTCTTAACTATTTTAACTATCATTCTATTTTTATTAAAAGATGTCTCGAATAATTGAAGCGCGCACGAGAAAATTTTCGTTTAATTTACAATTAGCCAGAATATATGTATTCTGTACCTTGTTATTCAAAATTTAACATTAAATATTAAAGTGTGTACTTTATACAGTAGCTTGTATATATTTACAAACGAATGTAAGTTATCCAACTTCGAATCTTCGACTGTGAGTTAGCACACGGTATTGTTTTACGTTAGTATATTCTTAACTCGACCTCCAATGTTTCAAACACGACTAAAATTCTTAACGGCGAATTTTACGTGACTGTATTCTACACGATTCGATTTGCGACTATAAACGTTCGAAAACTGGCGGTGAAAATAAACTTTCAAGACCAACTGTAACTATATACCGACTTGTTTTTAATGCAATTTATTCCTGCCTGTTCGAGATGATTTGTACTATGTAAAGCAGTCACGATTACGATGTTAAGTAGCCAAGGGTCAAACACATTTTGTCTCTTTGACATTTTTACTTTTGATTGAATCTCGAGAAATGTTGAAACGTCGATAACGAATCGAGGACGCAAAGAGGAAAGGCTTTCTTTTAATTTACAGTGTAAATTTACAATCGTTTGCCTTGTACATTTTCGTAGAATTTAACTTTTGTTAAGTACATTCTCTACCAAACATGTTAAACATGACTTGGAATAAAAGAAATGAGTATTAAAGTGCACGATGAATTGCAACTATAGCGACCATATACATAACTGATATGAATATTTGAAAGCATTATCAAGCTGCACGTTGTATTATCAAATAATGTTTGCTCAATGCAATTACGTAATCCTCCCACTAATGCGAGTAACGACTGAGAAATAATAAAAAGGTTATAGAAATTTAAATTTCTATAAAACGCGATATTTTGTGATTTTCAATGGCGTTTCATCTTCATGTACAGATACAATTAAGAGAGGAACGTAGAATTTTAGAAGAGAGAAAAAAAAAAAGAGAAGGAAGAACAATTATATTACCATTCATGTATCAAGAGCGAACATTATTGCGCGGCGTATATTGATCGCCGGTCCTAAACCAGATCGAATGAGTTTGTCACTAGACAGACAGGAATAATGTACGCGACGCGCGTTAACACGTGCACTGTAACAATGTGGTAGCGACAACTGCCGTATTAACCTCACTAAATTGTACGGGGAGCCGCATTTAAATTTTCGAGCTTGATCAATATATCGACATTGACCTCCATCAAGGAATTACCATTTTCATTCGAAACATCATGTAATTATGGTTCTCCACAAATTACCGTGCCCGCGGTGTGGGCTAATTGATCCTGTAATCTGAATATTTTAATTCAGACCGAGCTCTTTCAGTTCGAACTTCACCGCTGGGGACGAATTAAAATAACATATGAACTGAATTCAATTGAAATTAAAACAGTTGACCCCGGGACTCGGATTACTAATAAAATATTGTTATCGATCTCTTGTCACATTGAAATTGCTAAAGAAAAGTGAAAATTAATTGTTCAACGTGCTCTGAAATTACGCTGATTATTTATTCGAGGAAAAAGCAGTGTTGTTTGTAGACTGATAACAATAACCTGCCAGTTCTTAGCGGAGTTTTCTCAACTCCGAAACAAACGTTAAATGAAATGTGGAAAAGAGAAATATCGAGCGGCAAAAGGATATGTTTAAAGCGAATAAGCACGGTTTGAGTGGCAATACAATTATCGGTATCGGTGCCGGAAGTCCACGTCAAAAGACTAAATACGTCACGCACTCTATAAATCGCATACGTGTGTAACAACACGGCGGCTTCTATTTTGGTACCTGAAAGACTTTTACCTATTACGTTAATGGAACGGAGCTGATATTTCTGTTAAAATAAAAAATACTTTTCCATTCGTGACTTTTAATAATATCAGCCTACCCATATAGATCAGGTTAGCCCCTCTCCCTGCCCACTCCTACATTTTAACTTTACTCTTATATTCAACGTGGCGGCAGATATATACGCATACTAAGTACACATACTAGGTAAAAAAGGCACGTAATACACACGGAAACCTAACCAAACAGGTTTCCCCTGCTATTAATGTCTATGGATGTCCGAATCTACTAAATATAAGTGCTGTTTGTCGTGACTATTTCCTACTTGAGATACGGTAGAATTTCGAAGAACAGGGGACAATTCTGATAACCGAATGATTGCAATAACAATGATTCACTTATTCTCTTGCTACCTTATCTGTCCTTATTAGTTTCGATTCATTTACTGCTAAACTGTCCTTTAATTGCGTTCGACTATTGTTTATCCACACATACAGAATTTGTTCCAACTATACACGTCCAATATGGCCGGACTATAGCATACTCTATCCCTATTTCAGCGGTGCAAGGAAAATTAAGTTGATTTTACTAAAATAACTGTTCTATTTAATAAGCCTTGCTTTTTAATTGCATTTAATAATTCTTGCTCTTCCTTCAAGATGATGTTATTTCCGCGAGAGTTAACTTGTTTGCGCATTACTTAATTTGATTATATACCAAGATATATATGAAATTAAGAGAGCAGAAAACTCTTCAGACAAGAAGATAACGACTCTGATTATTTTCCCTCTCTTTTTTTTTTTTTTTCCTCTACTCGACATTATCGCGTTGCGTGTTCTGCGCGCCACCACGGAGTAAGATGAGAACGCCACGAATTGGTAGAAGGCCAACCACATTTGAAGTTTCATAACACGTATGTATGCGCTCGCGTGTACATGACATGTCATTAAAACAGCGTGTTGCTATTTCGAATAAGCGTGCGCGGCCACGTAAAAATGCGAAGGAAAGGAGAAAGAAAGAATATGCTCGAGTCGGATTTATTTTTAGTAGCGAGAAAGTATTCGACAAAAATCCTTTTCACCGCTTAAACACGTCTAACGATTACGATTATTTATGGAAGATTGTTGAACCGGAATGATATTTGTATAAAAGAATTAAATATCAATACGATTAAAGTAATGACAATTCATTAATTTCTTTATACACCCAGAAATTTGGCTATTTGCATAAATTTTATTAAGTATGATTATTTTAGATGTTGCACCGAAATAAAATGCTTCGAGTATTAATAAGTTGGTTGGTTATATATCTGAAAGTATACATATATCTTGACTATAATGAAATGAAGGATAAATCGTTTTGAGGTTTGAGGTTAGATTTAGTCTCGGACGATTTTATGCAAATTTTGTATTAGAAATAGTTTAGATTGTAATTTGAAAAACCTATCAATGCAGATTTAATTATATGTCTTAATTATATATCTTAATATTTGTCTACAAATTTGACCTCGAAATCGTAGATAAATCTTGTATTTGACCTCTTGATATTATGATGTATGATATCGTATTCTTAAAAGGATTGATTAATAAAGTAAAAGTAGAATAATTTTGTATAAATAATACAATTTTTAAAATATTTTGATACGAAATTTATAGATATATTTTGTATATTATCTATGCTGAAATACATAATTTCCAAATAGGGAATTAACTGGTAATATATATGGTATTAATTGGTGAAATATTTCCTTTACCAATTATTCTAGTATATATTTACATATTTATAGCACGAATTTATTTATGAACGCGACTATATTAACAGCAGGATAATATTTTTACGAAACCTGGTGCAAAAAAAAAATTTCCTTCAGACGGATGTGGTAAGAAGCGTAGTGTAAAATGTGGCTACGATACAACATGAAATTTCCATATAATTAAAGGTCTGATCGAAACTCACCTTCAAGCGTGCCAATTTGCCTTCTCTCACGATAGTATACATGACTTTTTTAATATCCATTTTCACACATATAATAACAATTCCGTTGAATACGACACACTATTCGATCCTCGTGTCTCAGTTCTTTCCGCTCGGTGGCTGGCGTATCTCTTTGTTCGAAGAGTATGGCAAATACGTTGAACCGTTCGTCACTTGCTCCGATCTCCTTTAACGAATATGCAAAGCAACGGTTTATCTCATGTTGCGTATCACGGACGAATGAAATAGCCTCCGAAAGGTGAACAGTTACCGCTTATGTTTCTCACTTCTCGAGAACAGTTTTACAGTTAGGCACGCGCGCGCGCATACAACACAAGCATTGGATCAATTCCTCTCTTCAAGCGTCTTGTCACGGTCGTTTTACGAACGCTCGTCTGGTTTGCTCACCAGATGGTGATACCTGTACTTTCACTTCGACAGTTCGTCAACAACTGAGCCCAAGTTGCCAACTACGTTGAATCAATCGTGTTAGTGCCAGCTGTTGGCTATTTCCATCTTTCTTCAATCTCTCGCTTCTTGTTAAATATAACTTCACCTCAGTTGCATCTAAAATTGTCTGTCTCATATTAGAATATGCGATATACAACACTTCATTTAACAATGGCTCGGCGACATTTTTTACTGTCATACATATTTTTACAGAGATTCATGATTTTTCTGTCTTCGTCTCTGTCCTTTATATACACTTGCCTATGCCAATATAAGTTTCGATCATCCGTCAACAGAGGACAGCACGATATAAGCTTCGAAGCAATGTTGATAAACAAGATCTACTTTTTCTACAATTAAATTCATGATAAAAAGGTAGAGAGAAAATGTAATTTGTAAAATATTCTTTATAAATTTCCTTTAACTACAACTTTCGAAATACTGAGAAAAAAAAATATTTTGTTGTTACGTGGTTACACTTTACATTTTCTTAATGGTATAATTCTTTTTATTTAAACAATCTCAAAATATTCGTAAATATTAGGGAATATCTTTATTTGCTGTCTAATTAATATCTTTTTAGTAGAAGTTATGTTATAAAACTTATTGATCGTTGATCAATAAATTATAGAGCGTTTATATAAAATGTTTAATATATAAAGTTTAAATGATATTCAAACATTCTTAGTTGTAAAATTCTTATTTTCTATCGCTTTCTCCGTCCAAACATTTATTGTTACACTTCTAACATACATAATATTTAGTAAAATTGGTAAATTGCATCATTTATGTTTCATCGGCATATACATTTTTAACGATTCAATATGGCTTCTTCCGCAATTTGGTAACTGAAATTGTTACTTTGTATGCATTAAAGCACGATTTGCAACCTCTAGAGGCAAAAAAAGAAAAAGAATAAAACGAGAGAGTCGAGGGAGTCGTTAAGTCGGCACTTCACCCTCGATTTTAACGCTTCGAAGTGACGCACTCCTTCTGCATCAAGTGCGTTTTAGTTCGTCCTACATTTTCGCCGATATCACGAGCATTACTTTATTCCAGTCTCAACAGTTTCGACAGGCTTACGTCACTAGTCTTTGAGTGCATCGCCTCAACTTTTGTACAAGAAGAAACGAAACGCTGATACTCCCGAACAATTGCTTAATATCGATTAATCCTAAGTTATAAATCGCTGCCAAACTCTTGTTTACATCAGTCCTATGTAAGGTTAGTATTGAAGTTAATAGGTTAGTTGATATATTTTCGAGATCAACTTTACACGTAAAAGAATTGTCGTAAAAAACGTGTTTCGTATAAATGGGCAAAATTTATGCAATTTACGTATGTGTGTAAAAAATTGTTCAAATTGTTCGGCAGGCAAATGAATAATAAGTGTTATATGAAGGAATTATGTAAACGTTTGAAAACCAAAAAAACCCATGTATACGATTTCGTATCTTATTTATGAAGCACGTTCCAAGGTTACATCTTTGGCTGTTAAACACAGTTAGAATAAAGTTTACCTTTCTGTAACCTTAAATCGTACGAAAGTTGCCACATACATGTAGGGTGAGTTTACAATCTTTTCAATAAAACTTACACACATATGTCATAAAGTGAAGAGAAGAGTTATAAAGTTGGCAATTATAATATATTAATATAAAAATACATTGTTTCATATACTGTTAGAAATTCATTTAATATCAGAGACAGCACTCTATAAAGATTAATGTTAGAGGATCGTACAATTACCATCATATTTCAAGAGATCGCAAAAACCGAGCCATGCTACCAAACGTTTCTCAATTATCGAAATGGAGAGAAACTAAACGAGAAGGCGGCAGTATTTTGTCTTGTTGCTTTCTTTTCTTTCAATGCTCGTGCATTGCCCGTTCATACAACGAAAGGATAGGTCGGTGTAAAAATGAGTACAGAAAAGGGCGCGTGGGTGGTAGATGGGTCAGAGACAGAATGAGATGGCTGATAGATGGAAAAAGTCATGAGTGTGTATGCGCGCGCGCGCGCGCTTACCACACCGTATATATGAAAGAGGCACAGCTGGAAAAAAAGGTGTACACAATAAAAGCGGTGCTGTCACACCGAGCTCTACCAGAGGAATGAAAAACAGAGTCACCGAACCCTCGTAAGACTGGCGTTTTCGGTGACAAGACCAGTTGGAAGAATAAGGAATGAGTCTTGTAACCGTAGCCTTGCTACTAACGCAAAGGACTGCATATTTGAAAATTGTAAAAATCATATTTATTACGCGTCACACGTGAGATTATTAAGCTCCGTGCTATCACTTGGGAAAAGTTTAAATTTAAAAATTTCAGAATTAAATATCTGGGAATTAGGAAATTAAAAAATTCATAAATTCAATGGAAATACGTACATTTCGCTTATTTCCGTATTTAATGATTCATATTTCACGATTCGCGAGGTGTAACGAATATATATGTGTATTTTGCTTATATTTTTGTATTTAATGATGCACATTTAACGATGCACACTATAATGATGTATGTCGTTTGTCCTTAAAGTTCATTATCTTGTAGCTCAACAGAAAACTACTCTATGATTTCCTTTGAAAACTTCGTCGCATTCTTCGTAACGTTTTGCCAAGGTAGAAATGCAAAATTGCAGGAAACATGATGCAGAATAAAGAACTGCGAAGTTATTTGAAAAGCATAACTTTGTTACTCTGATAGAAAGAAAGCTCCTTAAATTATGTATTCGAATTATATATGTACATTCCGCCTGCAATAAGTTATCTTGTCAGTCGTAACGTACGCGTATAATTGGTGCTTGCGAGGAATTTAAAAAGCATAAGCCACAATAAATCCATCGTAAAAGAAAATATTCAAGTACATGTTTTGAACGCGTGCTACAAAGGCTTTAAGCTAGTCTGTTTATCGCGATTTAGATCGAATCGAGAAAGGAAGGTATTACGTTAAAAGCATGGTTAAATAAGTGATTGGAAAAAGTAACGTATCGATGATACATATAAATAAGACACGGCAAAGGATGAATCCCTTTGCCATTTAATTACCATATGAATGTCGAGCGAACGTTTGAGCTGGTATTGCGAAAATACGATATCACGAACGTTTCAAATACTCAAGATAAGCCCGTCCTATCCCATTAACCAGTTCCTTTCTTTTGTTTTTCTTTTTGTATTTGACAAGAGACGTAGTCCAGGAGCGAATTGTTCCCTGTAGGAAGAATGATTATCCGGATGGTTTGCGTGTTTTACAGGTTTTCAGGGGTTCGTGCTCACCGGAGTGGTGCAAGTTAGATATATAGACCCTTTTACGACGCCGGTAGTAGATGATTCCAGCGTATACTTTAAGAATGGTAGTACTCTTTAGGGAAGCAACTTAAGGTGACTCGTGCCGACGATCCTTCCAGCAAATACAGGAGTGTTATATTTAAAACATTCTGGAGACACGCTCTATTGTTTTACTCTCGCATCAACGTGTAACATCGTTTTACGTTGCTGCTCTTTTTGATACATCGTTGCATGCGCCCATGTTGTACATCGCGACACAAAAGACATATCGATTTTCATGACATCGACTTCCAACTGTAATACACGTATTTGCTCCAATTACCAGTGAGGTCTCCAACATCCGTTGTTGCTTCGTTATTAGTCACGCGATAAGAAACCAGTAATTCCGTCTGCGTAAGCAAAGATGTTTACGTATATACTCTGTTGTTTTCTCTGACACATGATTTACGAGGAAATTATGTAGATGTCCGGTGAACGACAATTTGAGCGTGGAGAGAAGAAAGAGAGGAAGAGAGAGAGAGAGAGAGAGAGAGAGAGAGAGTGAGAAGAAAGAAACGCGAGCTTTCGCGTTAGCTGGTTTGAATAAACGATTAATCATTGGTCGTAATTATAACGAGAATGGTGGAGGACGCGAAGAAGGAAATCGCTCGGTCTCCTTCATTTCATTCACTGCATACGGTAGTGAAACGAAATCGTAGAGGGATTCGGCTTATTATTTTAAGAAACGCATTGCTTCCTTTCTGACGACACGACACCACAGGAAGTTCCGCGAATATATCAACTAAAGGTTTCCAATTGCATTTATGGCCTTTCTCTGTCTCGTTTCGTTCCTTCCTCTCACTTTCTTTATCTCCCTTCCTCTTCCATGCGCCTCTTGTGTATATCGACAAATAGCATTTCGTTTCTGTGCACAAGTCGTTTCTTTGCAACCTCATTGCACGTTGCGTCCGTGTGGGTGACCACCGACGCTACGTAAATATGGTTATACGACGTTGTACGTTGATAATGAACGCGCTCGTGTTCGTGCAAAAGTGTAGTGGGCTGCGGCTTGTGGTAAGGGCTCGGAAGAGGGATCGAGAACCGAAGCACAATGCACCAAAGGTAGGAATGAGAGAGGGTGAAAGAGAGACAGAAAGAGAGAGAAAGACGGAGGGAAAGACACTGTACATGTACATTTACGTTCACTATATGCCTAGCACGCGTAACACACTTATGGATACTTGTGCGACGACATTGACACTCGAATAGCAATAAGTAAATGAGCATATATCGTGTTGTTTTCGTATGTGATTTATTCGAGGGACGAGAAATAGACAGACTTGCATGTTGGAATATACAAGTTTGTCACTTTTGAACTAACAGCGATTAAACAAGTGCTGAAATTTTGTTACTATATACTTTCATTATAGTTTTCGAATATATACATTATTCGATACAATCTATTTCATAATATTACTCTTTCTAATATTTTCTTCCATCAATGTGTAGATGTAAAACGACAATTTAAGTGTAAATAGTTTTGTCATAAATTCTGTCATAAAATATTAATCTCCTAGATAGAAAGAAAATGTAGTGACATTCATAATTCTCTTAAAATATTTAGAGAAGCAAAAAGAAAACCGAGATGTAATTGGTGTGGAACAACTTTTTTTTTATCTATTCAATAATTATAGTGACAGAACTAACTATATGCATACGTATAAAACAGTGAGAAAAAATATTCTGAAAGTAAGTTGAGCAAATGTTTCTTATTGCTGTTTCATTCGAAACCCAAAGTATGAAAACTGTCACAATAAAAATTGTTCGCTGATTTTAATTGAATAAGTTCTAACCCCGAAATTATGGCGAGCAAAGTCATATTAAAAGAAATCAAAGTAAGAGAGAAGTTTTAATCCGTCTTTTCAAAGCGTTTTGTCGGAGTTCCCTTCAAAAAAATATCTGTCTACCGTAGCAATGTGAACTGAATGAAATCCTGTGGAATGAAATCCTTCGGTACAGCGGAGGGGTGCGCCTTGTGCTTCACAAACTAGTTTTATGATATCCCACCGACACCTACCATGCTAATCCGCCCACAAAGTTTTCTTCGGCTGTTTACTCGCCTCCTGACTGCACCTCCACTGTCACACCCGCGTTCACCGCTTTATAACTGCTATGGTGGATATAACATAATTTTCCTCCTCCTCGAAGTACGCGAATCGATACAATAAATGCAGCAGATTCCGAAGGGTGAAGTAACAGCAATTTCAGTCGGCGTTTAATCACGTGATATTTCATTTATCCGCTATATATTACCAAGGCTAAATGTTTTACGGTTATTGCATTCTTGAAATTGATGTGTCAATAAACAGAATAACGCTTGCATAAAGGTGTGTTAAATGCATTTTCATATTGTCATTGATGTGTTAATATCACGATTCCTCTCTCTCTCTCTCTCTCTCTCTCTCTCTCTCTCTCTCTCTCTGTCGAATAAAAATATGTCACGACGTTTTGAGTCTCCTCCCCTTCGCTCACGAAGATCGTTGTCAACTGCAACGAACGAATACGAGTCTTACGATTATACGCGTTTCATCTATAAACTGTTTCGTATTCTGCGCGATGAGAGAGAGGAATATGGGTATTGGAATTTCAGAAAGCCGAGTCGCAGGTAGACAGCCTGATTTAGAACATCCCCAGTTGGCGGGCGTTTAACCGAATCGAGGATTCATCTCCTCGCGCCCTCAAAGCGCAGCAGATACGATGTATGAGCAGTGTGTAATATGATGAGCACACACACGTTCTCAGTCACGCTTGGAATATCACCCACACCATCGCGCCGCTTGCACCCACCTAAAGGTCTCTCCTTACATTGCCGGTTGACTCGTGTTGTCCGGCTCTAACACTTTGACTCACTCTATCTTTGTCCTATGCGCGCTGCCGACACTCCGTACACGCGACACACAAGCAACGTTCGGCACTTGGTTCCGGTACTCCTCCTTCTACGCCTCGTTGCAGTTAAGTGCAAGCAGGACAAGCGCAGAGAGAGCGGTCTCTGTTGTTCTACCAGAAACTGAGGGAACGCAGACGCGACGATCGCGGTGTGCACGGTTAAAAGTGAGACGAGGCGAGAACGAGAGGGTGAAGAAGACGAATAGAGACGGAGCGTGAGAGACATATGTAGAACAAAAGATAGGTGCGAGCGAAACAACGATAGCGATGATGCGGTGCACCTGTAAGACAGAGGCCGAAAGTTTGGTGATGGAACGAATAAGTGAGACGAAGAGACGGGAAGAGGTGGAAGATCAAGAAACACCGAGGCGCGACAAAGATCGCACGATATGTCGCATTATACTGTGTGTGTGTGTACGAGGAAGATAGCAACTGGGAGGATACCGACGACGAGCGCGAGCGAGATATCCGAAAGCAGGGGTGTCGATAAAGATTTTTTTAAAGCGAGAAATTATGTTTCGAGGTACATATCATGACAAGGGGCACGAATGTAACAGAAAAACCGAATTAAATTTTGAAACATCTACAACGATATCTGTGTTGTATATTTATCGTATACATTACGAATGATACACGCAGCGTGTTATAACACATTGTGGTTGTATATTTACAAATTAACAGAGAAATTACACGAAATTAAGTTGGTTTGTTTTCCGTGCGAAATACGAGGCAGAATATTGTTTTCGTTCGCTTATACGTGGGTGGGAAAAGAACTCGTGACAGAACGTTCGTTAAAAAGTTGCCGGAGAGTGCAAGGCTTCGGAGGCGGTGGTGTTAGTAAGTTTAAATAGTTATTAAAATTCCCGATAGAGGAAGCCGTATCGGGTGCGATCTTTCGTGGACCGTTCTCAACGGCAGACGACGAATTCCGATCGATCTCCGTTGCCGTATCGTTCAACGAGATGAAAACTTGTAATTTCGTAGTCATTATGAAATTAGCCATTATTGGTTTCTTCGATATAAGGAAACAACGAATCGCCCCTGTCGGTCGACGCCCTTGACTCGACGAACTGAGAACCGAGTCGAAGAAGGACGGACTGTGAAAAGAAAAGAGACGCGCGTTTCGCTCCTTTGTGTATATTCGTGTCCCCTTATCCGTGTGTCAGTGGCGTTGCCGCGGCGGATAGTGTTAGTAGCCGCTCATTGGTGTTCGCCGCGGCGGCAAGCGGCGTTCACACGTTTCCCGTCATCCACTTCGGTACCCGGCTCGCAGTCGAGCGTCGTTCGTTGTACGGTGCGGTTGTTGCGTTCGCGTTTCGTCCCGACGCTTTGTACGTTCGATGTACGTACGTATATATGTGTGACACTGTGCACGCGTTTTCTTTTTTTCTTTAGACTACACACATATACATGAAGTGTTTGTGATAGTGCGAATAGAGAGAGGATCATCGGTGTGTGTATAGGTTATATTTTTTTCGCATAGTGCCAAGGTGGATTAAAGACGTATCTCCTGAGAAAACGAAACGCAAGAGACAACGAACGAGCTACGACCAAAGGTATTATTTACTGACAGCTTTTTCTATTGACCGTTCCCGGTTCGTCTGTTGCTAATAGGTGAAATTATTGTTTGCCGCGTCGTTTAACGTGTTCGCGATAGACTTTTGTGTAAACACAAACGCTTCGCTGTCGATTCTGTTCTCCGTGGAATACCGATTGCTCGAAATCCCGATAAGTAGCCGGGTTTATTATTTGTTTAACGACGCGTGGGGTACGTTCTCCGTAGGAAAAGACAACCTGTAAGGACGATATCTACGTATCTCTTGTATAGAATCGAAAATTCTTTCGAAAACCGTGCCATTAATTATCGTGGAGTTTGGATCGTTCGTACACATTGTCACATGGTGGTAATACCTGACGGTATAGGCAAACTTACCAACAACACGGTATCGTGTAACATTAACCTTGATAATTGCTTTGCTCAGTTCGTTGCCAACTCAAATGGCCGGTAATTATAGAAATGTTAGCAGATTCAATAACTTTTCACGATACACAGAAAATTGTGTTCACGTAAATTTTGGGTACGTGTCGTCTGGTTAAATCTGATTTTAACGAGTTTGATGTTTCAAACGTTTAAGACGAGCTTTCAATTGCCAGAATGTCAAAGCACGCATTTAATTTTTGTCGCAATTGTATTTGTTAATGTTCGAGAAATTTTTTAGATTCTTGCAATCTTCTACGAAAGTATTGTTAATACGCGTTGTTGTTAATTCTACTACGTTTAAATTTTGTTCCAAAGTATTTCTGAAAACATTTAAAGATCACCTCGTTGAAGTCTGAGACGAGAAATGGTAACATAAAAATTTGAAGAATTATGGGGTTAACCGTCGGCTATTAAGCTTGTTTGAAAGAAGTCAGTTTTGCTCTTTCTCGGTTTAATAAGCCACTGGTAGCACCTTCGATGCGACACAGCTGCGAAGTAAATTACTGGAAAGAAACACGACAGTAGCGGGAATGGGAGTTAGCTACAAGCTGGGGGTAATCACGAATCAACCGTACATGGCTCATTAAATCATCCAGACAATCGACACGTTTTACTCGCTACTTTCTTCGTCGGTCGGCTTCTTAGAACTGTTACTATGCGTTCTTTTTTTCCCATTTATTTCAACATTTCCGTGTAATTCCTTTGACGGCCGATACACGATTAACGAAGTAGGAGAAAACGATGCCATTTATCTGCCAATTGTATGATAATGACGTATGTGTGTTTGAATGTTTAAATATTAAACAATAGCGATATTGGTCAACTGTTCGACCTTCGCATAAATCAACCGTAATATTAGTATCAATAGCTTTCTAATTATCTGATGCTAGGGTGAAATAGTTCATAAACCGGTTTTGCTTATTATCATCATCGTTATCGTTCATCGCAATTTTTTAAATGTTATTTAACCAAATAAAAGTCAACCATTTATCGATGACACGTGCCTGCGCACGCACGCACGCGCATCGCGTAACCAAGTCGTTTCCCGTCGCTACACTATTGGTCCCCGTCCATAAACCGTAATTTCGTTAATGCGCGGGTTACTGTGGGAAAAATCCTTTAAGTTGCAGAGGGCAGCACGCGCGTAGGGACTTGACCATGTCGCGATAACGATCACGGAGGGGGAAAAGAAATCACGGAGATCGCGTGATTAAGGATCTTAACGGCGATTAAACGAGATTCGTGATAACTTCCTTCGTGACTTGTCCGTGCAGTGTTGCGCGTCCGGTATACGTTCGTCCGACCGACGACATTTAGGTGCCTTTGAACAGCTGCCGTGTTATGCCTGTTTATTTTCCTTTTCACGAATTTCATCTGAGCATACAGTCCAACCATTTTGTCTCGCGTCGCGTATATCTTCGAGTTATTTGACAAATGGTAGAAACGTTGGAGATATATATTCGAAATATTAGTGGTTCGCGAAAGCATTTGAATACTTACCACAAAAGGTTCGTATGTATATGTACACGTAGTAAGTATACTTGTATTAATTGTATATAATATCTTGTGGACTCTATGGCAAAAGGGCGTTCTCCATTTTCAAACTTGTTTGAAGCTTTATTTGTAATCATTATAATCAAGTTTCACTATAGTGCTTTTCAAAATGTTATAATACGTGTAATATATTCATAAAAGGTTATTACAAGTGTTGAAATAGTTTTGTGAGCCATTGTATGCGAACATTACATATACTGCGTGTTGTAATTTAGGTTATACACAGTATGAAACTTTAGAATCTCTGTACAATTTGTTTCATGCAATTTGAGGACTTTAAAAAGGTTAGTTTAGAATTTTGTTAATTCTTCAGTTCCTCTAGGGATTCATCGAAATAAAGAGAAATTGATTGAAAATAATCGATCAAAGGAAGTTTACCGGAATGAAGCATAATTGTAAACGGGAAAATAATTATAAATTTTTAACCGCTGGCGTATTTTCGATTTATATGTTATTACGTCAAGCGATAGGAAAAAAAAAGAGCGATAAAGGCGTCGCGAGTTAAACTGCTGAAAGTTTTCATCGTTTCGTCATATCCATATATTGCAAATTGATGGAAATGACTGTTCAAATTTGGCTGCGAGTTTTTCACGTACGCCTGCACCATTATACATCGCTTGTGAAATATATTATCCACGGAGAATGGTCTGCTAACAGAGTTACATGACTCCATTTTCATGTTACACGAAACATCATCCGGCGTTACAAAGAGCCCATAATGACACGTGCACGTGTATGAAATCGCTCCGTATGTCAATGTGCGAATGATAACAACGAAACCCTTCGTTCCGATGAAAAATTTTATACTCCACTACGTTTTATTCCTGAATGTTTTCATTTCGGTATTTTAAATTATTCAGTCACTTTCAATTCCGAATTTGCATGCATAGCTGTCATAAACAGTGCTGTATTTTATTATTTGTATAGTAATACATATGTACGTAATTCGCACGTGTATGAATTTTGTTTCATATGTCTGATTTATTATGTGAAAATTACTTGAGGAAGATCCCTAACGCAAGCCGTTAATACTTGTATGTACCTATATATATTCCTATACGAGTGCTCACTTATTTTGAAATTTTTGTTGACCCGTAATATTATGTTTCGTAAAATTTATGAAATTTTGAATTTCGTCAATTTATATATATCTTATATCCTACATATCATGAACTGAGGTGTTCTCAAGGGGCTCAATTTGACACGAACAGAAATATAACTGAATTTTAGATATTTAAATTATCTGGAATTTTTTAATTTATTTCAAATATTCGAAGAAATCGAGTTTCTTGGAAAACTCGAGCCACGAGGTTACACGAATCACTTAAATAATCGCGTGACCGATTTGATTCGACAAATCAAATTACCCGTCTCGAATTCCGAATGCACGGACGATTATAGCATGTGAGAGTCATGGAGGAGTAAATTACACGTGCAAACTACTGCAAGATACGCGTTGAATTCCACATGTCTGCGACCTTTTCAAATCACACGTGACATTAACAAACCAAAGGAACATCTATGTTATCGTCGAAGGTACAAATAAACTGCGCGATCTTTTTTTTTTTTTTTTTCTTTTGTTTAATTAATTCAACTGACCGATCGTTCATATTTTAATTTTCCCAAATTACCATTCCCTACGGTTAATTTAAATTCACGCATAACGAGTCATTTGTTCATCGTCCGCCATTATCCGTATTTCGACGCATCTCGTCTCGCCACGATGTTGAAATTTTTAATTGTTAATTAAATACAGTTAAATACACGGGCGTTAAGCGCGAGGAAGTCTCGTAACGCGTGGAAGTAGACTGTTTACCGAAAACAGTATTTTCAAAAAAATACAGCACGCAGTTTTCCGTACGTGACATTCCGCTGGTGTAACATCTTTGCGTTTCGTCTAAACAAGGGGGCGCTCGGCTCACCTTCTTCCCCCTTCCCCGTAACGCCAGTTGCCACCCTTTTTTCCTACTTTTCTCTCCGTACTTTGTCATTCTGCGTTAGAAACACGCCTCGGAGATTAGGATAAATGTTCTCGGAACAGTGACGGAGCATGGTTTTACACGCCTCGTAAATCGAACGATAAATTGATCGCCCAGATTCATAAAGCCGCACACACAGCCGACGTATACATATATTATTTCGAAATCCATATGTAATGCGTAGCTGGAAATTTTTCCGTCCCATGAAAACTATAAATGACACGGATGGCTTTTATTTTTTTTTTTTTTATTTTTTTTCCCCCTCCCCCCTCCCTCCGTAAATTAAGCTTACAGTTGCTTTGATGCATTTTTCAATCGTTTTCATGTTACACGTGTACGAACGAGGAACGTGAAATGTCGTTGTTAAAACTGATTGAGAGTTTTAAGTTATTCGTTATTTATTTTTATGCTCGCGATATTGATTTTATCTTTCTACGAACAATCGATGTAAATTTAGTTAACGTCGTATAGAATCTTTCGCTGATTACCGAAAACTTTTTTCCGTTTTCTATGGACGTAAACGCGCATAACTTGTTGTTTTACGGTTTTTTTTTTTTTTTTCTGTTGCCACAAATTGCTCACGGGATTCGGTATATCGCACGCGTTTACACGGCGCGATAGTGTAGTTAATGTATGCGCAGTTTGTTCATTTTGAACAAAGCTTTAACAACTTCCACAGTATTAATCCACCGAATATTTAAATTTCAATTTGTTTTCAAATCAGTTTAATTTTATTAAGAGCTTTAAAAGGCAATTGTTATCGCTATAAAATATCGCTGTGTCAAATCTATAAAATCTCCATCTGACATTTCGTGTATTTTTTATAATTAATATATTTTCTATAATTAATTATAGAGCCGAAAAATTTTGAGACCTATTATTTTAATAAATTTGATGTTAAATTAAATCAACTACAAAACGAGTCGCTCGCATCGATCAACCTCACGAAGCAGAGAATTGTTTTTTAAAATTTATTTTGGAGTTATTCCTATCGTTCCTTTGTACTAAACAAATTTACGGAAATCATTTACATGTTCCTTTGACCATACGGCTCCAGCAAAAAAGTCGGGAAACTCATTAAAAATGGAGTTGTTCGAGGTTACATACTTTTTTAAGCGAGTCGTGTTTATGTCAGCCGTATAATCTTACCAAGTGATTAAAAGCCAATTGAAGTACTTACTCACGACGTCATCGAGCGCTCGAAAAGCAGTTCGTATCGGTCCGAACGGCGTAAACGATCTATGCGAGAGTAATGATTTAGTTCTAAGAAAAGCAACAGAGTCACGCGAAATCATCGCTACTTCTTGCGAAGATGTTTACGAAACACACCTCGTTTTCGTTCAAAGTAACGAATCGTGTCGTGTTATAATTACAGTCGGCGAAGATCTAGATACTGAACACTGAAGGAAGACCGTTGGCGTACCTCCAAGATCCTGAGAATGTCGCTGCAAAGATCGAGCCGGGGAATGGACCATGAAGTGACCGTGTACAAAGGACATTGCGGACGCGTGTGATTCTTACGGAGTATTTAGCCACAATTAAGATGTACCCCGCGCCGGCGAGACACCCAGCCGCTCCCGTAAGTACTATAGCCAAAAGAAAGGTAGATATTAGTAGTAGATTCTATCGAGTAGAATCTCGTTTACACGAACGAAGCGAATGTTTCCATTTCACAGTTACAAACTCGTAAGCGAGCCTATACAGTAGCTTCGATTATACGAACGTGTACTTTTGTGATTAACACAATCGACACGATAAGAATGATTACTGTTAGATTTTTTTTTTTTACTTTCTATCACGAGATCAGAGACAAGCTCACGTTCACTTGGAGCAGTTTTATTGAAAAAAATAGAAATTGGAGATCTCGTTTTCCTGGTGAAAGACTGATGAGTATTCTAATTTTATATCAAATTTTGTAATTCGAATTAATAAGAAAGGCTATGAACTGTGAGTGTGAGTGGGCACATTCGACGATCCGAATTATTTCTCCTCTTGCGTCTGTTCTGATAAACGAGGTTCTACTAAAACTAAAGGCTAACTTCTACTGAAAATAAAAGAGAAATGGAAGCCGAAAGGCAGAAAGTAAATAGAAGGCCACGGTCCCTTGTTTTACTTTCTTTATCGTCGTCTTTTTCAAGTTTCTCGAAACACGGCGAGTGAAACACGGTTGTCGCGGTCGAAATTACGAGAGGTGCGGGCGTTACTCTCGCCTGTAACTCGAGATACCGCGAACTTGGCCAATTTTTATTGTGTGTCCGACGTAGTTCCGCCGTGGAATCGCTAATTTTTGTAATTTTCTTTTCCTCGGGGGAAATTTTTATGATGTATGCTTTATGGCGCCGCGGCGAGTACCTCTCCCCCCTCCGGTTGCAGAAGAAATGTTTGTACGAACGCGTTGTTGACTTGTGTATTAAAAAAAAAAAAGAAAAAAAAAAAGTAGTTCCATCCAGTGGAAGAGGCATTAAGCAGAGAATCCAAGTAAAACGTTTCTAGCGAACTATACAGATACTAGACGAATGTAGAATTTCTAAATTTCTCATAGTTGTGTTCATAAGCTTAAGAATACGTAAGGTAACTTCAAATAATTTCATATAACTTCTACAAAACGAACAAACTATGGTGTTATCGTTTGCACGTGACGAATGACTTTGAATAACATAAATAAAAAAAAAATTCAAACGATAATGCAAAAGAGGGATAACACGTGGCTAAGTGCAAACGTAAGGCTGAGATTTTTACGATTTTCAATTGAAAACGTGTTAATTGTCAGTTTGCCGAAAAAAAAAAAAAAAAAGAAAAAAAAAACAGACGAGAAACCAGAGAGAAGGAGGATTTATTGCATTAGCTTGAAATTTCATTTCTTCTTATAATATTGCTATCGCGATGAACCGGCGCGGCGCTGCGCTGTGGGGAGAAGCGCCTTAACCACTTCTACAGGCGAGGAATAAAAGGCGTCGGTGCTCGTGAGCTTTCAACTTTTCTTTTCAAAGTAGTTACCCCGTCAGTTGCTCTAACACTATCGCGGCACCGCCGGCCGCCCATATTATCTCTGTCTCTCTGTCTCTCTCTCTCTCTCTCTCTTCTTCTTCCTCTTCTTCTTCCCCCCCCCCCCTTCACCAGCCCACTTATGGGGTGGCTCCAATTTTAATTCACCGCTTTGTTCGTTGTTTGAACTATTAAGCGCTCGCCCGCCAAGATTCTTGGCGCGCGGGGGTGGGGAAAGAAAGAAAGAAAGAAAAAAAAATTTACCGAGTCGATGTTATTTTTCCTGCTGCTAGATTTTTATTTATCCGCGACGGTGTATCGTTACGTGTGATCTCGGAGCGTAAAACAGCCAGTGTTACGGGTGTTTTTTAAACGTTCCCTCTAAAATGGTTAGCACCGCCGCCACGCGAGATATCACTCGAATACAGTTGCATATGTAAATATCCTTCTTTCGCGTGGATTTTCACATTTTTCTCGGCTCGCAGTTAAGCCTTCCGGCAGCCGCCTTCGCGCTACCACTCGTGTTTTCTCTCTCTCTCTCTCTCTCTCTCTCTCTCTCTCTCTCTCTCTTCTTTTTCTTTATTCCTTCTTTTTTTCTGTCTCGTTCTTTCTCCTCCTCGCGCCAGCTCGTTGCAAAGAATAAACCAAATGGCGGTTACGAAGTTTACGGAAGAAAGGATCGGCACGGAGTAATATAATTGCAGGGTCATAGTAGAAAAAGCATTTCTCCTTTATATGCGCTTGAAGCCGCGGGCCGCCTTTGCATTTTCATTTTCTTACTGCAAATAATTCCACTATTCAAAGAATGCTTTGGCCCCGGCCGCGCGCACTCTTTTTTACTTTTCCGCCGCCGTTATAATTTCACGCGTCACATAAGCTCAAAGTCCTTTATGCGAAACGAGACCACCGGAGAATTCGCTGACACAGGAGGCCTCTAGAAATTGTAGAGATTATTTATAGAGGGAGAGAGAGAGAGAGAGAGAGAGAGAGAGAGAGAAAGAGAGGGTGAATACAAGTCAACGTACAACAATTGCCGTTCGTAGAAGCAGGCTGGCTGGCTGGCTGGCTGGCTGGCTGGTTGGCTGGCTGTATGGTGCCCGGTGCCGTTGATATGTGGGCACACTTGCTGGTTGTTTGCTTATTGGCGCTAATGTGGCGCCGTTCAAGGGGCACAAAGTGGTTCAATCATTTCCTCGTGAGGATTCTTAAAGAGTAAAATCGCTCTTGCGATAATACGCGGTTTATTCTATTCATAGACGACGAATGCGTACGCGTCGTAGCAGAACATTCGATCCCGATTGGACACTGACCACCGCCACGTGAACGCCGCCTCGTTCCGTTCTGATTATTTGATACGTCGTTATCGGTACTTTCGTTTAGGGAAACTGACATCGCCAGTTTCCGTTTTCTCATAACAAATTTGTGAATTATGGGACGTTCGAGTGAAACGCCACTGAATGGTGGAGTACTCGATATTTAATTCGCACGTCGTTGAAATTTGTATTGTACTCTGTATAGCGATGCAAGACTGTGAAACAGTGAAAAGTTTCTCTTTGCTTTTGAAAATTGATACCTGTCGAGCGTAACCGCGTGGACGGAATAAAATACAGAAGAGAACGCAGAATTAAGAACAGCTTCAGCACGAATGTATGGGACGTGACGCGTCTGGAGTCTCTTCGCTTGTCTCCAGTTTCGGAGCGGAGAAATTGATTTCGAATTTACGATCGGGGATGATAGATGGTCCGGAGTCGTAATAGAAGCGAACGGTCCATCCTAAGCGCTAAGAACTGACCCATTCTCTACACTTGGCAACCAAACAAATGACGAGGATGGCTACGACCATTGTGCTCGTAACTCTGTAACTCGAGCTTTCACGAAGAAGACATAGATAATAAAAGCAGAAGTTCGCTAAATGACGCGAGTGATTCTCAAAGATCGTCGACGATTATTCTTGCTCCGAAAAATTCCGTACGCAGAGTGAGAAAGATTTTGAGAAATTTTGTGAAAAGAATGTTCATAAAATAAAGTGTTTTTTTTTTTTTTTTTTTTTAAATATTAGATACGTTTGAGAAACTTCGAAAGATAGTTGTAGGTGTGTATCTTGATAAAGAAGCACGAGGAGCGCGCTGGTTCTGATCTCGTTACTGTCAAACGGATGGTGATAATAGAAACGATAACTGGCACAGTAACGACTGTTACCCTTGATTGTCTAATGTGTCCTACAGAGGAAGTAAAGAACATAATCAGCTTACTATGCACGAACGTGCTGATTCCAGGCAGACTGTTCGCACGTACACCGTCCATAAGTTGCGGAACATTTAATACACCTTAACACAGACGCAAGTGGACGTTATTATACGCAATTATAAAGTCAACCTGTTGAAAAGGAAGAAAAAAAAAAAAAAAAAAAAAAAAAAAAAACGGAAGAAATCGTATCACGTTTTTGAAGATTTTATTACAAAGCTTAATAAAAATTAATGAGCACTCCGTGACCTTACGGTTTAAGAGTGCGTCCATTTCCTTTTGTTCCCGACGATTTTATCGTTTATCGCGCAAAACTTCGTAAAATATTACAGCCGTTTGATATAAAGTTGTTTGGCCACTTTGTGCCAGCGTCCCGTCTTTTGACAATTATCTAATTGTGTTTTGCAATTATGTAGAACGCACCGCGAACGATACACGATATAATTGCACTGTGTGGCCGGGAGCTGTTGTAACGTCTACGCGGAACGAACGTTTGATCAATTAACGATATGTACATATTTACAACGCATAAACGAAGGAAAAACCAGGGGGCAAAAGGAAATGTCACGGTAACGAAAAGTCTTGCGACCTCTTTGCAAATGCACCGCCGCTGACTTGTACCGTGCATTATAGTAAAGGACAAAGGGACGCGCTTTGTTTCCTCCTCTCTTTCTTCTCTTTTAGTCTTTTCCTACCCACTTCAATGTTTCTCTCTCTCTCTCTCTCTCTCTCTCTCTCTCTCTCTCTCTCTCTCTCTCTTACACACACACACGCACATACACACATTCGCTTGTTCATTCGTATTCCGTCTGCATTCACAATCTTTTGCATCGTTTATGCTGTTTGTACGTGAGACTCCACCGGTTTTTCGATGTCTCCTCTTATTAAAGTATTTAAGTTATAATCTCATTGAATCTACAAAGCACGAAGAAAACGACTTCCGCGCAAGCCCATAAATATTCCCCGAATCTCTATCGAATAGCGCCTTCCATCTTCCTTCAAAGTTTATCAAAAAAATTGAACGTACGCGGCGTTTCTCAAATGATTATTTGTCGCGTGGAAAAATTTGAAACTCTCGCTTCACCGTACATTTCGAATTCTTTCCTCTTATTAAAAATTGGCGTTGCAGCAACAAAGGAAACACATTGCCGTCGTAATTATTTCGTCGCGAAAGCTTTTACAAATAAAATGTTACAATTACCGGTGTCGCGATGAAATTTTCGCGACTTCCAAATTAAGATTCCAAAAAAAAAGATTACACGATTCACGACAGTACATTATTGTCGTCGTACATTATTGTGTCAACGCTAACCGCGTACGTGTCCATCGAAACGAATTTAAAAGTCGAGAGGATTTCCGGTTTTAATCGAACATCGTTCACCGTTAAGATGATGCTCGAAAATCCCGTTGGTCGACAATGCATCCGGATAGAAAAAGCAAAATTGCAACATAAAAATGATTCTCCACCGCGAGTTTTTTCAGCGCGTCGACGACGACGGGGTTGGGGGGGGGGGGGGGGGGGTGGAGGTTGGGATCGAGGGGGCGGGAAGGCGGGGGGCGCGACGCTGGTATACGCCGATGACAATCGCTGATCAAATTGCACGACGACTAATTGTTCGTCGAGTCGTCCCATCCGAATTGAAACGAGGAGCGAAAATTGAAATGCTCGCCGGAGGGTCACTTGATTCTGAAATAGAAAAAGTCATACTAGACGGCCGATTGGTAACAATGGATGCCAATGACGAATTTATACTTTCGAGATGCGCTCGCGGAGGAGGCAGACGCAGTTTTTCTCTCGTCGAATCCCGTTTCTCTTGCGCGCAGGCGGCAGGAAATCTATTTCAACGTACATGTACACACAACGTGGCAGCTTCGTCCGTGTGCGCTGTGTGCATATTTTGAAATTTTTCTTGACGCAATTGTATATTGTTGAAGCCAATCTGAAAAATTTTACACGACATACGAAAGTTTCAAGTAACATTCGTAGCAGGTAATTTTTCGTTCGGTAAAAAAATTAGCAGATACACGTATTTGTCATGTTTAATAAACACGTTTAAATAATTCTGTAACGAAACGGTAATCTCTGCGAAATACTTTGCAGTTTTCCATATGTGCGTTTCCAGATTTGTTTCGAGCCACGATAGAGTCGTGGTTCGTTGCAGCGCAGCAGCAACATGGTAAAACATTCGTGAGAAGTTTCCGCGAGTGTGCAAATGCCGGTTGTGTGTGTATATCAGTTGTTGCAGTCCCGTGCTATAGAAACGGTAGTCTTGCAATTTTATTGATTCCCATTGGGAAAATTAGCACGAAGAGTTACGATATCTTTACAGCCGCGTCTTGTATAAAAGTGCCTTAACGTTTAACGTTGTTACATAACGTGAACTCGTTCTCTTCGAGGCGATAAAAATGCTCTCCCAAGATTTCGCGTCGACGAGAACCGTTTTCGTTTCATCTCGGTTCGTCTTGCAAGCAATGGAAACTTTCCAAAGTTTTTTCTTCGCGCGAATGCTCTTAACCTGCCGCTGCCGCCGCGTCGCGAGTCGCCGAAATATCCTTCCTGGCTTAACTGATACAGAAATTCGGTAATTCAGTTTTTATACGCACGGTTCACGGATTTGATCGCGATACATTTCGCCAACAATATATATATACATACATATATGTATATATACCGTGATATATACGTCGCATACGATTTTTACGAGACACACACGTACACATGTTATCAAACAAATTTTTCGGTATTTCCGGCCCGATGCATCTGGCAATTTTAGTATTTTTGTACACACGCCGGACACACGGTGTATACACATGTATTTACACGCCTGGATCTTTATTTAATACGTAAATAGCGGAATTTTAAACAGAATCAGATATGTGTGTGTATTTTCCGGTCTGTTTGACGCCCAAAAAACATTATTCCTTGTCGAGCAAAAAATTGTATTGTTTTTTCGTGCGTCGGATGTTTAAACGGGAAAGTAGGAACGTGATGTGTCATGTTAATAACGGTTAACAGACAATTGGATGAATTTCTCGTAATAATTTTTGCGCTCGGATTATTTACGATAATATCGTTATCGGCACGTGTTGGGATGGAATATTATATCGTTCGTAACGGTTTCGCTCTGCGCTCTGTTTGTGCCGTATCGGTGAATTGTTTATCATAATTGAAATTAAAAAGGTTTACAGGAAACACGTACGTGCGTGTGTATCGTGAATTTCGCGTGCCTCTCTTCTCGCACGGCAAACAACGATAGAGAGAGCAGCGCGTCTCTCTCTCTCTCTCTCTCTCTCTCTCTCTCTCTCTCTCTGTGCGTGTGTGTTCGCAGCGATATCCTTCGCTCGAAAATACGAACAAAAACGATCTGCTGGTCGATGAAAAGCGCTTGGAGTGATTAATCGCGAGGATTAATTAATCGCAGAGGGAGCAAGAAACCGCATGGTTTCGCTGATTAATCCGTCGCCGGATACTGGCGATGGTGGATACGGCGCGCGACGACGTTTCGTGAAATCGTAATCAGACGGATGGTCTTTTTCATCGTCGGATGATGGACTACGGACGCACGTACAGAAGACTTCTGCCCCGTCCCTTATTATTCTATTCTTCGTCCAACGCTACACCTACATACCTATCGTTTTCTAACAAACGTCGTTCCATTTGCTTTCGTTAGGCGAGAGACAAAGGTTCAAAACAGATATACCAAGATATCGGGGCCGTGAAAATTTTAACGACCCCTCCGCGATAAAACGTGACCGCTCCGAAAGTTTTCGTTTTCTTCGCTGCGTTAGAAACGCTCGTTTGGATTATCCCGTAGCGTGGATTCGATCTCTTGGTAACTTTTGTGGGAGGGGAAAGAAGAGAAGAAATGACGCATGCATGTTTTCCCGTGCACGCGCGCACGAATCACGTTGAGATAGAAAGTGGAAGGGAAGGAAAGAAAGCCGTTTTCGGGTTGCAGCCCCCGTAATTGGTGGGTTTTAGCGACATAATTCTTGGTCCCGAGGCATATCGCAAGCCTATGGGCTTTAAGCCTTCGTCGACGGGTCCATTGGGGCGGTTGCCCACCTCTTCTCATATACACATCGTCGTCCTCTTTCTCGTTGTGTACACGGGGGTGCGGCTCGGGCTTTACCCGACTGTTGGGATCCGTTAGGCTCCGGAGTTTGAGGGTAAGAACGGTATGACAAGCATTTGATGAGGGGACTAACGCCACCCACTGAAATCCCAACGAGTGGTTCTCATTTCCCCCGCTATTGAAAACAATGTTCCGGCGTTCTGTGCGAGTAAAGTTCAATGATTCAATGGGTGATTCGTACGAAGTTTTCTCTCTCTCTCTCTCTCTCTCTCTCTCTCTCTCTCTCTCTTTTTCTTTTCCATTCTCTCGATCTCTTGCCACGCACGTCGAGAACTTTTTTTGTCCCAAAATTGCAATGTTTCCTCAGTTTTAAGTATATTCAAGTATAACAAATTTATTAATAATTTCTATCCAAACGCGAAAGCGACGAATTTATTGTATACGGGTATTGGTCGCTCGTTATGGTCCGCAATCAGTTGCCAGCGCAAGTTGGTTAACCTCTTGCCGCGCACGTCGGGAATTTTTCGTCTCAAAATTCCAATGTTTCCTCAGTTTTAAGTATATTCAAGTATAATAAATTTATTAATAATTTCTATCCAAACGCGAATGCGACGAATTTATTGTACACGGGTATTGTGGTCGCTCGTTATGGTCCGCGCAATCAGTTGCCCGAGCGCAATTGGTCAAGAACAGAATTGCTGCAAACGGTAATAACGTGAAAATTTCCGGGACGAAAAATTTTACAAAGCAAGTTCTCTCGCCTTCGTCTCGAAACCGTAGACTACAGTAGTAGTGTAAACTTCGTTCGTATAGACTTGACGAGGGGCAACTAGTTCAATAATTGGAGTTCATGCAGTAACGAGTCCGCTCATTCTCTCCGCCACCTACGATTTTTCCTTCGTAGGAGGCTTGCACTCACGTTCGTAAGCCTAATCTCCCATGAGGTTTAACGTTCGCTTGACGCAGCCAATAATTATAATTACCAGAACGTTGTTGTTGGTGTATATTGTTAGGTGGTTGCTCGCGTATCTCTTGCCTCGACGAAATAAATGAAACGACTCGGATGGAAGGAGGAGAGCTGTGACTCGAGGCCGAGCATAGTTCGCCGCTTGGAAACACAAGGCAGAGCAAGTCAACGGGATTTTCTACCTGCAGCCCGTTTATACCGCCATTGTGCAGTCCGGGTGCGTTTTTCCTTGGTGACGGACGTGCGGTCGAAGAATGTAACGTTGCCGTGGAAGATTGATCACCACTGCCAACTGTGCCGGGAACGTCGCAACACTCTTGCCACACCGGGGAGTCACCGAGTGTCCTCCGCCAGTGATTCTCACCGGCGCCCAGCCTCCCCTCGTCGCCCATTTATACACCGCCGTAAGAAAGTTGAGAACCGCTGAGTGGTTCTTGTCCAACATTTACATTTACATGTCGAACGAGGTTCGACCCTCGGCTATCCTCGTTAAAGCACAGAAGGGCAGGAGAGAAGGGCATGGTCAGAAATATACGTGCACACACGTATATATGCACGCATATGTATATATATATATATATATATATATTCATATGTACTTACGCCCGTAGAATGGCCGTCAGTGTCATCCGCATGATTGTCGGCGCGGCGAATGATGCGTATCGATCAAAACACCGGCTCGGTATATCTGAAACAACGAGCTGCTCTTCTTGGAAGACACGTGAAAATATTCTCCAGACGGTATATGTCGGAATATTGTGCCTGCGTTGTCTGTCGCGACAGGCCGCGCAAGTTTTATGGGGAAATTCTTTTGAAGGTATTGGCCACTTGCGGACCATGACGAGTGACCAAACACCGTATAAAATAACTCATTGGTATGATATCAGACATTATTGACAAGTAATATTTATACTTAAATATATATACTTAAAGACTGAGGAAATGTTGCAATTTTGGGAAAGAAAATTCTCGACGTGCGACGGCACGTCATTCCAATGCAAGAGGTTGAGCTTGCGACACGTAATAATCCAAATATCTTTCGTTTGGCAGCGTTGGCAGTGTGTAATTTCTGGAATTCGGTGAATGAAACATTTCATTCAAATTCCATCTCCTTAGCTGGAAAATCGTAAAAATACAAGTCACTGAATTAGAATTGCTGATAGAACCTTACCCATTTAGTGCGTGAAAATTTGAGTTGTTGAATTCTGTTCTTCGCGTTCTTCTTTCAAACGGTTAGGTCTTATTTGGGAAGGATTTTGAGAATAAGCAGACAACGCGCGCTCCCGTGTCGTATGGTCAGGACGATTATCGCTTGGAAATAGAGGCGTGTAAAGTAGAGGGAAAGATCGATAAAAAAGTACATGTTTGCTGTGGGTCCGTGTAAAGGTGTGTACTGCCACAGTAGAGAGCCTGGAGCGAGATGCACGAGGGGGAAGGTTGAAATGGGAAAAAAGAAAAAGAAGAAAATGCCATCGTTCTTGCAGACGATAAACGTTTCATCCCTCGCGTGACGAAGGCGTTTTACTTCGATATCGTCCACGTGCTCGATCCTGATACAATGAGCTTCCTGGCAGAGCCACTCGATGGCTATTTCGAGAATTCTTCGGTCTCGTTGGTGAAACTTGCTCAGCCTCTGTTTGCTCTTTTGTTAAAACGATTTCGAACCGACGAAACCGAAGGAAATTGAAGTTTTTAGGATTTCGTTTTGCGCCGTTGTTTGTTTAAAATGTAATAACTAACATATATAGTTGTGTAATTATGTTTAAAATGTAAAATAATTTAAAATACATTGTAGTCGTTGTTTCAACAAAATACCCATAGTGTCATTTCGAGTTCGAAAGCGTATGGTTCAGCGACTCGAAATTTTGGATTAGGATAGAATATACTACTTCTCTATAATATTAGGATAGGATATACTACTTCTCTATATATACCCACAGTGTCATTTTGTTCGAAAGCGTATAGTTCAACGACTCGAAATTTTGGATTAGGATAGAATATACTACTTCTCTATAATTTTCAGAGCCCCTTTTCTCTCATTCAAGTTGAAGCTCGTGGGAATTGTGGCTCGTATCGAATTTTCAATTTTAATTCTTCAAACTGGAGATCAATAAACGCACGATGCTAAATTTCCATCTGGCACGTTACGACGTGGCACGTTATAACAACGAAACGTCCACCGAAGACTGAGAAGACGATCGTAATAATCTTCCAACGTGACTCTCAATCGTTACCAACCCAAGAACGTTCTCACTTTCTACGTCTCCTAATTACTTCCTTCGCGCAACTTCACGGCTCGCTCCGTTTGCACAATCATCGATGTTAATTACAATCGTCCACGGTTAATTACACGCGTTCCACAATCTGGTGCGGTGAACTAAAGCCCGGCGCGATCCTGCCCACACACGCGCCCGTATTTTTGCCCGGACCGGTCCCACCGTATCGACGAGTACGTTTCCACAGACGATAAATCTTGTTTTAGTCGCGCGTAGGTTAAGGGGAACTAGCAACACCCAGGGGTGACTATAGCATTGTGCCCGGCCAACGATGCTACTCGTACACACGCACACACACACACACAAAAGCGCGCGCGCGCGCGTGCGTGTGTCGGTACACACAACCCTATTAAGAACAACACTGTGTGTGTTTGTGTGTGTGTGCGTGTGCGCGCGCCCCGTTCTGTCGTTGGATCACGTCGCCCTGGGTCTGCTGCGGGAGAAGCGAGGTTATATTCCGTCGGTCCTCTACTCCGCTGCATTGTGCGCACTGCCATGAAACGTCTAACCTATAATAATCATACCGATATACAAGACGAGCTTCGTGATGCTCGGCTCTCTCGGCGCTGTGTTTCGCGCGTGTGCGTGTACGTGCACGCCGACCCGAGCGGTAACGCGGCCGTCAATCCGCCATTGCGACACGGACGTGAGGTTACGCGCGTGAACGAGAGAAAAGCGAGCTTCGAACATCCTTCCCTCTCTCTCTCTCTCTCTCTTCTTGGTCTCTTTTGCCACACGATCTCTCATACCATACAGAAATGCAACGCGGATCTCGTAAGAAATTGTAGCGAAATCCGATTGCTTGCGTATCTCCGATGGATTCTCCAATGGATTCTCGGGTGTTTCGTTGGAATAGTTCCAGTAATACGGTTCGTTAATGGAGGCGAAAGAAGGACTCGAGCGTCCGGTTCATTCGTCGAGGCAAGATCTCCCGCTTGGCCGGATCATCTCTGGGGCACGTGTATTTCTTTCGTTCGTAACGTTGGCGAAAAGTAGCGACGGATTTGTTGGAATTGGCGGCTGCTCTGCTTGGCGTTGTCAGGTGTCGTATTCTGTCACTTGTATCAGATATTACCAACTGCGATATTTCTGTCTGCGTGATAAATTGATCGCTGTATCGCAGTTATTCGGTAAATTACGGAGATTCACAACTCTAGTAACTTAATTGAGCAACAAATAGATATCTTTACTTTCGATAGAAGTGATCTCGCAGACTAAATTCGATCCTCGAAGAACGAACGGCAGGTTGAGGTCGTAAAAATTCTCTAGAACTCTCTTTTAGTTCGATTTCAAATCTTTATGTTAATTTTTTTGTAACAGTTCCAAGGATCTCTCCATGAAATTTTCCCTCATTTAATGCGTTGTTTATTCTCATTGTTACTCCATGTTTATTATATTCTACGTTTAGAAGTTTCTACGTCTATTCACCATAAACGAATATCCTCGTTGTTGCAATTAACCTAGCCTAATTATCTCTTCCAGTTTTATCTCTCCCTTCGGTATAACGTTATTCACGACTTAAAAGCAATCTACAACGTATAGGATCCGCGGGGCGCAGCTACGTTGGCGTTACAAGTCTCGTTTAATCGATAACTTTGCCAATAAGGAGGACGTCAGTCAATTCACTGCTGCTAATGGACCGCACGCTGTGTGCCGAAAACTACCGCGAGGTGTACTTACACTGTTCGTGACAGTGCTGAACCATTCTCGTACGAATTCTCGTGACAGATGTAATTCCGTAACAAAAAGGAGTAATAAATAAAAAAAAAAAAAAAGAAAAAAAGGAAAGAGTTGGTTCGTTTCGTTGTAATTCATCGTATAATATTTAGTTGCGAGAAAAATTACGCGAAACGCCTTTTAGCATCCCTTTCAAACATCAGTTACGTGCTCGCTATCGCAACGAAGATTCACGTATTCCAACAGCGCACCTCTGAACGGCAGGAATTTCACCACGTGCTCTCTCCCTCCCTGTGTTTCACCTTGGTCTTCTTCAACAGTCTCCCTTCTGCTCATCCACCCTCTAAATTCAGTCTAGGTTGTTCCCCTCACAAAGCGTGCACATTTTATGCCCCGACATTGATTGAGCATACGTTTTCCTTCAAGTTGCTTCGCAGCCAGACACTTCCAAAATGTGCTCTGTTCTATTATCGCGGAACTGTCTTCCTTTTTTTTTTCTTTTTTTTCCTTTCTTCTCTCCTCTGTAAAATGCATCGTGTAACAAACGACGCGCATCGTAGAAACAGACGATGATTAAACGAAGCTTTAAGATTTGTTGTTAATTTCACGGTTTTTTTTTTTTTCTGCGAGAATTAAGATTGATAAGTGTTGGGCTGGCAAGTGTTTTTATTTGAAAGAGTCACGAGCTTTTTCTTTTTTAAACTCTTGCGCTGGAATAACGTGCCACGTCGAGAATACTTGGCCGAAAATTGCAACATTTTCTCAGTTTCGAGTATATTTAAATGCAACCCAGGCAAAACAAATAATAAATTACTTCTTATTACTTGTTATCTGTTACTTCTTAATTTATTAATTCTTAGTAATTTCTATCCAGTGGTATAAATATGAATTCAAAAGCAAGACGAATTATTGTATACGGTTTAGTCACTCGTTATGGTCCGCGAACATCTTGCGCTGGAATGACGTGCCACGCACGTCGAGAATATTTGAAAATTGCAACATTTTCTCAGTTTTAAGTATATTGAAATATAATCCAGGCAAAATAAATAATAAATTTATTACTTCTTAGTCATTTCTATCCAGTGGCGTAAATATGAATTCGAAAAGAAGACGAATTGTTGTATACGGTTTTGGTCACTCGTTATGGTCCGCGAACCAGTTAACCTCATGCGAGGTTAACCTCATGCGCTGAAATGACGTGCCACCCACGAAAATGTTTGGCCGAAGATTGCAACATTTTCTCAGTTTTAAATATACCGAAATATAACCTAGGCAAAACAAATAGTAAATAAAAAATTTATTACACAAATTACATTTATATTAACAAATAATAAATTTATTTATGGTAATTTCTGTCCAGTGATGTACCGATGAATTCAAAAAGAAGACGAGTTGTTGTTTGGTCACTCGTTATGCTCCGCGAACCAGTTACTGTCGCAAGATGTTAATCTGACGACATGGAAAAGCGCTTTTGCAATTTTAAACACATGTTTCGTAATAATCACGTTCACGCACCGAAATTGCTCCGGACTCGTTGCAGCGTCGATATCGTCAGACGCTTGTTTTCGTTCTGAGGTGCCACTTCAAAAAAAAAGTGAGAAAGACGAGAGAGAGAGAGAGAGAGAAGGCGCTCTCGATTCTTTTCCGGTCGTTATCTTAAGCTCTATCACGTGCAACGCGTAACTAGCCACTTGGATCGCCGTTTCCTTTATTTGTCGTTTTATTAACGAACCGCGTGCGTAATTCAAAGACCCGGCCAGGCGTTTCGAATGGTCTGGGCTGTGTTATTCGCGGCGATATACGTCGACCATACCGTGTGGTCGTGTACGTATAGAAAAAAAAGTTACGCTTATTCGTCAGTGTTCACTGCATATCGATGCATCGATGTTTATTCAAGTGCAGCTGCATCGGCATCCTACGTCTGACTTTCAACAGCCTCGAAACACGATTTGAATAATTCCCAATAGCGTTGCCTCATCCAATTAGGCTCCTTCCCGCCATATGAAATAAGGGAACCACGAGGAGCAAATATTCGCGCGAATAAAACAGAAATAATGGAGAAAACTAAATGTATAGGCGTTCGTTTGGTCGGTCATCTTTTTTGGAGCAGCGTAATTCCATTCCTCGCGCACTTGTTTCTCAATCATTTGCGTCTCGCGATTCTTTTCATTTATCCGTATAGTTTGCAAAGTCTGTGGAAAGATAACGACGAATTTTGTATCGTAGAGACAAATCTTCTTTTATTAATAATAGTTGACGCTAATGTACTGCACGTGTTACAAATTAATTCTTATTATCGTCAGCAAAGATTTAAATCGTCATTTGTGCTACAATTCATAATCTTTTTATATAATCTGTAACATATAATCGAAATATTAAATATATATATGACTTATATTTTACATATTTATATATAATCGAAATATTAAAAATATATGAGTTTTACATATAATCGAAATATTAAAAATATATGAATTTTACATATAATCGAAATATTAAAAATGAATTCTACATATTGTCGAAATATTAAAAATACATGAATTTTACATATAATCGAAATATGAAAAATGTATGAATTTTACATATAATCGAAATATTAAAAATATTAAAAATACATAAATTTTACGTAAAGTCGAAATATTAAAAATATACGACTTACGTTTTACATATCAAAGAGTCAAATTGAATTTGCAAACAAAAGTGTCCGCGGTCTGTTTAATCCAATAAAAGTCGCACGGTTTTTATTAATATCAGAAACAAACAAAAATGTGAAGAAAGAAAGGGGAGAGAGATTACCCGATCCTGACAGTAATTTTAACCTATGTGCGCGTGTATGTTGAATTTGTTCTGAAAGCCGCCTAACCCGGACGCGCGTTGCGTCCTCGAAAGTGTTGTGAACGCGCCCTTAAGGGGCTTCTCTCGCTTACGTCATTCGATCTTTGGTCTATCCTCGGCCCTGCGAAGACCTATTACCTTATTTACGATTCGCATGGCCATTATCTCCTGGCAACAAAGTGAACCAGCCGGTTTTTCGATACGACGATCCACTGTGCGTCACACAGGCACGCACGCGCGCACACAATTACACGCGCGCACATAGACGCGCTTACGCGTGCTCCTTCATTGATTTCGCTGGTGTGAAAGGGGAATCGGGCAGACAATGAATACAAAGGCCCCCGTGGTATATAGAGGTCGGGCAAAAGCGTGCTCTCTCTTGTCGAGGCGCCCAGAGAACGGAAGACTTTTGTCTTCGCTCGTTAATAACAGTTTTGACACAGAGAAAGAGAAAGAGAGAGAGAGAGAGAAAGAGCGCGGCATGGCACACACGGATGATTGGACGGCTTATGGCCAGGCAGAGGAAATTATTGAAAAATTGATTTTTTTTACCATTCGAATCCGGCTCCCTTTTGATCAGGGGAATGAATCACACGGAGCATCGACGCGTGGGCTCATCTTGCGTGCGCCAGCGCGCATCGTCGGCTCAAGCGCTCTGCTTGCGTGCGACTCGTTGGTTCATACAGGAAAATCCGATAGTCGCGTTCAAAGAATGGTTCGAAAAACGGAAAGGGAAGAAGGGAATGTGATTGAACAAAAAA